>NC_052625.1:156113918-156415293 GCF_016161935.1 Mauremys reevesii
ATGGGGTTCAGAAAATCTGACTCAAGAAGGTGTAAATTATACCTCCTTATTCCAGAGGAGTGTTGACTGGTGAATGGTTCCACCAGCACCCTATTCCAGGATTTCCTCTGCAAGGGAGGGGGAGCAATATTAACTCCCATCAGAGCACTGTAGGAGTTCTCTGAACAGAAGCCACTGGGTACGAAGGAAGGAAGGAAATTTGAAAAAAATATGGACTCAAATACTGTCTGATTCAGAAACTAGCTCAAACATCTATGCATCTGAAGAAGTGAGCTATAGCTCACGAAAGCTCATGCTAAAATAAATTTGTTAGTCTTTAAGGTGCCACAAGTACTCCTATTCTTTTTGCAGATACAGACTAACACGGCTGCTACTCTGAAACCTAGCTCAAACAAGAAATACAAGATGACTCAAATTTACAGCGGCCTGAGATAGTAATTCTAGAAGGATGGTCACCCCTTTTGTGAGGGTTGAGAGTAAGTACTTTGCACTGCTCCAACTTAATCCTCTGCTGGGCTTTTCACCATCATGGACCTCTGCTAAGATTTATGCCAACATAAAATGGCAAATACATTGAGTTATCCTTTAAAATACAGTACAGATGTTATTTTTAGTTGTTTGCAACTGTATTTTATTTCACTATTCTTAATGGGCGTCTGCTGTTTGTGCATGAAAAATCCAGTGGATTTATATACACGTCTTATACTCTTTAGTGCCCCAAACACCCATTTGCTTCAACTGAAATTTTGCTTGTGTAAAGATTAAGGGATGTCTACATCAACACTTCCTGTGCAGCAAGCTGGCATGTACATTTACAGTGCTCCAGCCTAATGTGCACTAACTGTCTGTCTGGACCCAGCTGCTGTGCTCTAACAAGCTCCCTAGTGCGCACTGATGAACTGAAGATTGAAAAACGTGAGAGAAAGAAAAAATACATGAAGCCCATAAATGAGTCATGGTCAAGTCACTGCCCTAATCAAACTTGTACTGATCAGCTGCAAACAAGTGGGAGAAACTGAGGCACCCTTTTAATTGAACAAGCAAGTGCTGCTACGATAGAAGGAATAAATATTGGAAAAACAATACTGTGGGAAGGCTGACACAGAGAACTAAATTAAATGACCATGGAAGTTAATTACTGGAGAAGTAAAACGTATTGGGAGAGGCAATAAGAGAAGACAGACAAATAGAGCTGCTACAAACTCAACTTGATTTAATGTACACCTCCTTTTATTCCCTGCAGTGTGTAAATTACACCAACTGAACTGACTTCAATGGAGATAAACCAGTATAACTGGGATCAAAATGTGGCACACATTTACCAACTTTCACCTATATTACACATGGAAATTAGCAGCAGTCTCCTTGGTGTTGTGCAACTATGGATTAGAAAATAATAGAAATCTGGCCCTTCTTTTCATTTCATCAATTTTTATTCTGTGGAGAGAATGCAGCAGGAACCAAGTCTTTCTCTGTGTGCTGTACAGTGCTAAGCAACTGTTAGTAGGCCTTCTACTGATGCGTAATAAAATCAAATTCTAGGAGTCAGACGTTAGCTTTGCATATGTAATAGCTCATGCAAAACAACTGGCTGTGCTCAGTTTAAAACTCAGCTATAACATTGATACATGTCTCGCAAATTTTAAAAATATGAGTATAATTCCAATGCTTGCTTGTTCTGCAGCTTAATTGAAAACTGAAATATTATTTCTTTGAGATTTTATTTTAAAGGATTTTACTAAAAAAAGTTGTCAATATTTTAGAACTTTATATACAAAAAATAGCCTTTAGACAATTTAAGTATAATAATTCACTGCTGTTAAAATCAGTATTCTATGAGTTCTAATATCCTAGTAGGCTTTTGTACACAGATCTCATAAAGCAATAAACATAACGGGATGCTTTGTGTTTTGTTAAGTTGGCAACATTAATACCCTTCTATTAAGTGCTTATATGAGACAGAAGATATTACACGATGATCAGATTCCACAGCAGTAGGGGTGGTAGAAGAGCCAGAATTGCACAAACTGTTTGCTACTTTCTTCTACTGTTGTCTTAGGCAATTAATTCTATATTCTGTTTTTTCATGCAAAGAAATGTTAAGTATTTTAAATGTCTTCCTCACTGGAATCCTTACTAGTTTAAACAGCAACATTGTAATTGGCTGTAGTGTGTACAGTAGCAGAGTTGGAAAGAGAAACCTCACTTCTGGGTTCCCCTTGCACCCGCACAGGCACTTCATGGTATGGCTCCCAAAAAATATTACAGACTTCTTTCAGAGGAGGCAGCCCTTGAGGAATTCCAGCAGGATTTCAACAATTTCCGCCCCACCATCAACATCAGCCTGGACCAGTCCACACAAGAAATCCACTTCCTGGACACTACAGTGCAAATAAGCGATGGTCACATAAACACCACCCTCTACAGGAAACCTACTGACTGCTATACTTACCTACATGCCTTCAGCTTTCATCCAGACCACACCACACAATCCATTGTCTACAGCCAAGCTCTAAGATACAACCGCATTTGCTCCAATCCCTCAGACAGAGTCAAACACATACAGGATCTCTACCAAGCATTCTTAAAACTACAATAGCCACCTGGTGAAGTGAAGAAACAGATTCACAGAGCCAGAAGGGTACCCAAAAGTCACCTACTACAGGACAGGCCCAACAAAGAAAGTAACAGAATGCTACTGTAGCCATCACCTACAGCCAACTAAAACCTCTCCAGTGCTTCATCAAGGATCTACATCTATCCTGAAAGATGATCCCTCACTTTCACAGATCTTAGGAGACAGGCCAGTCCTCACTTACAGACAGCCCCACAACCTGAAGCAAATACTCACCAGCAACTATACACCACACAACAAAAACACTAACCCAGGAACCAATCCCTGCAACAAATCCTGTTGCCAACTCTGTCCGCATATCTATTCAAGGGACACCATCATAGGACCTAACCACATCAGCCACACCATCGGGGCTCATTCACTTGCACATCTACCAATGTGATATATGCTATCATGTGCTAGCAATGCCCCTCTGCCATGTACATTGGCCAAACTGGACAGTCTCTACGCAAAAGAATAAATGAACACAAATCAGACATCAAGAATTATAACATTCAAAAACTAGTAGGAGAACACTTCAGTCTCCCTGGACACTCAATAATAGACTTTAAAGTGGCAAAAACAGACTCCAATGAGAAACTGCAGAACTGGAATTAATTTGCAAACTGGACACCATCAAATTAGGCCTGAATAAAGACTGGGAGTGAATGGGTCACTACAAAAACTAATTTCCCTCTGTTGATACTCACACCTTCTTGTCAACTGTTGGGAATGGGCCACCTTGATTATATTGGCCTTATTAGCACTAAAAAAGTGTTTTTTCCCCTCCCTTGGTATTCACCCCTTCTTGTCAACTGTTGAGAATAGGCCACTTCCACCTTAATTGAATTGGATCGTTAGCACTGAACCCCCACTTGATAAGGCAACTACCATGTTTTCACGTGCTGTGTATTTATACCTGTATTTTCCACTCCATGCATCTGATGAAGTGGTTTTAGCCCACAAAATCTTATGCCCAAATAAATGTGTTAGCGTCTAAGGTGCCCCCTTACTAGCTGATAAATTCATTCTTTTCTGCCTCCCTGAAGTGATGATTTCAGGAATACCAATTAGTTACCTACTCATATGCATGTCTCTAATTCTTAGAGTGGTGTTTGGCTTCAACTTACTTAAAAAAAAACCCACAGAAACAAAATAAAATTAGAAATGCATGAGGGACCGAAAAGGTCCTTCAAACAGTACTTAGGAAAGAAGAAGAAAAAAAAGTTAATTTCAGCTTCCATGATGCTAAGTGTCCCTGTTTGACTCAGAATGTCTCTCTCTCAGCCTGTCACAGCTGCATTACTTCTGGGCATGAGGTTCTCCTGGATGAATGTCTCCTCCACACTTAGACATCACATATTGATGCTTTGATCCCCAAAGGTAACAATTACAAGAGGTGTTATCTTTTTCCAGAAATGCAGACCAGCTTTCCTTTAACACAATCTTGTATTTTTGATGCATTTTCAGTTTCCTTTTGCACAAGATATATTGACTTTATTTTAAAATGAAACTTTTGGGATATGGTCTCCCCTGACCTCTTCTTGGTCCCTTTTTATCCATTTGTTTAAACAAAAATGTCATGGAACTTCCAACATTAAAACACAGAGACTCAAATCCTTTGCACATTTTCTAGTTAACTCTCCCTTTACCCAAGTAAAAATTGCTTTTAACACCTGAGAACAGGCTCAAATCAACATACCAATGATTGTGCTACTTCTAATAATTTATTATTTAGATTGTGGTAGGCTCCAAAAATGCTGGGCACATTCCAAACACTGAAAAAGACAGTGTCCCTGTCCCAGATTGCTGGTGCAGTCCCAGAATTACACATTAATAGAGATTATATATATATAATTGGAGATATACCAATCTCCTAGAACTGGAAGTGACCTTGAAAAGTCATCAAGTCCAGCCCCCTGCCTTCACTAGCAGGACCAATTTTTGCCCCAGATCCCTAAGTGGCCCCCTCAAGGATTAAACTCACAACCCTGGGCTTAGCAGGCCAATGCTCAAACCACTGAGCTATCCCTCCCCCCCAAGTAATCAGTAGAAACATAGGTAGAATTTTGGCAACAGTCCTGATATCTAAACTGTGCAGATGGACCCATATGCCCAGAGCCCTACTGAAGTAAATGAGACTGTGAACAGGTACCTGGGTTCACTAGCATGATTGCAATATCACAGCCTAAAATTGAGCATGGTCACATCTCTCACAAATACCAATGATAATATACATATATTTTATAAGATGAGTGAAATCATGCCACCATTGAATTCAATGGCAAATCTCCCATTAACTATAATGTAGCTGGATGTGTATCTACTAGTCACAATTAATGTTATTTTAACTGAATGAATTTGGTGAGAATGAAAGGCAAGAACTGATAGGACTGGCTAGAATTATAGACAGTCCAAGTAAGTGCTATATATGCTTCCTCACACAACTGTGTCAATATTTCAGATTTCTGTCACCCAGTTGTCAATCCTGGGCCTCATTGGAACAGAAACTGTAAATTATGCCAAACTAGGCCATCTATTATTTATTATTTGTAATATCTAGAGGTCTCAAATGAGATTGGCACAATGGTACTAGCAACTGTACGAGAGTAAGAGAGTCCTGCCCAAAAGAGCTTATAGTCTAAACAGACAAGACAGAGAGAGGGGAAGTGGAAGGAAATGATATGGCATACAAGCAGAGAGAGCAATCTGATAAGTTTTCAAATGCTAGATTTTTGCGGGGGGGAAGGAAATGGGAGGAGTTAGAAAGGAACTTTTCATTTTTTTTTTAAGGTGAACAAATACTATCTAGGGAGGTAGTTTTGTGGTTTACAAAACTCATTTTGCTAATATTTGAAGGAAGAGTCCATGCTGAAAGGCATTCATATAAATTATTCCAGTTTCAATGGGGTCTGAATAAACACTGGGTCAGATTTACTACATCATACACAAAGTGAAGTGTTTTCAGAGAGATTTCATAGGACTATATTCAGCAGAGACAAGATAATCAGCTCTGCAAGCAGTTGAGACAAAAACCATGCAAATAAAGGTACAAGGGAGAGTGCCACTTTTGCAGCATTTTCCAGCCCTTCCCCACCCCTGCAGAAGCCTGTCCTTTGAGGCAGTATGGGGAGTGAAGTCGAGAATTTTAGGGATGGAGGGCTGCAAGAAAGAAGAAAGGGACCATTCTTCTCTGTAGTTTTGTTCCAGCTGAGGCCAAGGATCTCTCTGTAGATGTTCTATCAGAAATTAATGACCTTTAAGAAGGCATTAATACTTATGTACTCCATAGCTGATTCTACTTGGAACTTAGTCACGGGTAACAGGGCTGCTGCTGAAGCCATGCTCTCAGAAAGGTCAACGGGAACAGAGCACCACTATGAAGGAGCCAAAGCTCCACATAACTTCTTCATGCTTCAGTATATTTGAAGGTTCTGTCCCCATAGATTTTGAAGCCTCATCACCTACTCAAGTAATTCTTGTTCCTTCCTTCTCCACATGGCGAATCTCTTTGTGTATCTAGCCCCTCTTCTCCTGTCCTACAGAATGATTCAGCCTCAGTTACAACCTAAGAGCATGCTCTGGTCACTGTTTCACCCTGCAGTAAAAAAAGGGCAGTGAATCCAAGGAATCTTCCCATGGAAGAGGAAAATCACTATGTCCATGATGATACCAAAGAGGAAACCACAGGATGAAAACCCAAACCATATGCCCCAGAGAAAGCAGCATTAGCCATCTCAGTTTAGGTTACTATTTCTTCAATGTGTAGGGAAATAATTCAGTGTAGAGCTAGATCAAGACAAGATCTGGAAACAAGAAACAAAGAAAACTAACCAGGAGAGCTCTGTCCTGGAAAAGGGAAGGATAACAGTCATTGGATCTAGTGGTATGTTTTCTTCTAACTATCCCGAGGCCATAATTTCAATAACTTGTCAGTGGAAAAAAATCCCTTATGTGGTTTTCAACATACAGTGTCAAAAACAACAAGGGCTAACCCCTGCTTACCATGTCTCAAAGTGAAAAGAGTATTTGCTATTCCACCAACCGCAACTCTCATGCAAATTTCAGGTGGGAATTCTATACTATGTGGAAGGCAGTGTGCCATGTCCAGCAACTACTCTCTCTCTCTCTCAATCCTCACCCTGCAATGCCCACTCTGTAACCACTGAGCCTCAACTCCACAAATCATGCATGAGTGTTGCTTTCACAGTGACAGCTGGCAGGAGGGAACATGCCACAGAGGCCTAGTCCAACTTTTCCACAGAAAACTGGTACTTAATGTATGGGACTTAAAAGTATTTTCACCATATTTTGCTAAAATAAAACACACATACATGTGAAGACTCAACAACATAGAATCAAAGGGAAAAAAAACTGCAAACTCAGATTAAATCTCAGGCAGATAGCCACTCTCAGCTCTGTTGAAAACTTAACAATTTGTTTGTCTTGTTCATTATTAATACATCACTAAGAAAACCAAAGTAAATGGTATTCAGATACAGGGTGAATTTGAATTTCACCCCTTACTGCTGATCTCTTTGCTAATCAGTCAAAATCAGCAGATATTAATTATTACTTATTTGCTTCTGATAGCTCCCATAATCTACATCCCTGAAAGGATCTAGCAGCTGGGTTAGTTCAGATTTTGAAAGGATATCTACTGGTGACTGATAGGATGACAGAATAAGTTTGACCTGACTACCACTTTAGTAATGAAGTTTCTTTCCTCAAAGAGAAATTAACTTTGAAAGCTGTCTCTATTTTGAGACAGTAACTCAAGTAGACGTGTTTCTAGATCTACTCACCAGGACAAAAAAGGAAAAAGGAGCTATAGGAAGGACATTATCTTTATCTTACATTATGAGTTTTTTGCCACAGAACAGAGCTTGGTGAGTTTCATGAAACTAAGGCAATAGGACAAAATATTTTGAAAGTGACAATGACATCTCAGCCAAAGTAGAAAACAAAATGCCATTTTACTTTGATAGCTTGAATTCTATCTTTTCTTCTATATGTTCTCTGGGATGTCTAATATCTACTGTAGCTTTGTTGTATATCTAAGACTGTCCTCTTAACAAGTCAAAATACTGTATATATTGCCCTTATGAAAATCTATTATCATTTGCAATGGAACTCTGACTCACAGATACACTATTAGTCACAGATAGTAACTCATGTATACTTTGTTCAGCTAATTATAACCTTCATGCAGAGCATATCTAGAGGGAAGTCTTAAAATCATTTCACACATTATACCACTACTGTGACCCAGGGACCAACTGGCAGTGGGCACAAGGAGTGCATAGAGTTTTACAGGGACCCCTGGGTCAGATATATACATAATTATTCACTAAAGGATGGCATGTGAGCTCTCTACCGAGATCCAGTAGCCCACCAGTCATCATGATCATTGTGAAATGTATATATGGATAATGTTTAAGGAATTACATGTCTATACTGAAAATGATATGCTTAAGCCAGGTAACCAGGAGGTGACATTGTCTCAGACAGGTTCCTTTCAGGCAGGGTGTAACAGATGCTTATCGCCCTGTCTAGTTATTGTGTATCTCACAGCGTATGCCTATTTGCATACTGAGCCAGATTCTGATTAAGAAAACTACAAGAAAGCAGTATTGGGGGGAGGGGACAGGAATCAACCAGCAGTGAGGGCATCCTGTTTATGAATAGGAAAATGGACTCCCTGAGTCTTTCACCAAGGAGGCTAGCTGACAGTGTAATTTGTCTCACAAACAGGAGATCATAGCCAAGCTTGGCTGTAAACACCCAAAGTATATTGGTAAGCATTGCTCTGTAAGTCAAGAAAATATCTAGTTAAGTATGTCTAAGTTCTAGAATGCACCTTGTGATTTTATTTCATATGTAATCATTTGTTTCTAATATTCTACCTGTTACTTCTCAAGTCTCAATACTTAGCTAAATAAACTTTTACTAGTGTTCACTATAAACATATCTAAGTGCTGTGTGTCAAGCAAAGCAGTGATCTGAAATGAACCTGTTAATGTGGGCTGTGCTACTTTCTTAGAAGCACTGAATTTGTAAAAACTGTGAGGGTCCAGTGGACCAGGGGCTGGAGGGCTCGAGAGTTGGACTGTGACCATCTCTAACTGGCAGAGAGAGCAGAGTCTGTGTAGGCCTGGAAAGCAGTGTCTGTGTTGCAAATGAAGTTGGAGAGCTTACCTACAGGAGGCACAGACAAGGCTTCCTCACGCTAAGAGCAGGTGGAAGTGAAGTGACTCACAACCCTGCATACCCAAAAACATTTATGATTAACGTATTCCAGATATTTCCTTCCAATGCATTTGTCAGCCTGTCATCAGTGAGTTATGTTTAAAATGCACTAATGGATATGTTAAGATAAAAACCTCTTAATAACTATGTTATTAAATAATATAGCTGCCAAGTCATCAACTGCCACATCTTCCTCCAGAAATTTCCTGTTTCTCACTGTGAATAACTACCTGGCTCAGAACTCACCCTTTTAATATAGTACATCAATTCTATTGCTCAGACACCATTGTAGAAACACATCAATCAACTAAAATTGTGTCACTTACATTAGCAACATTTCAAGCAATAGCAAGATTGTTTTGGATCAACAAATAACATTCTGACACATAACTCAGAAGGACAAAGTACATTAGGATGCAATCTCCTTACAATGAAGCAATATTAGCCACTGTACAAAAATACCAAATCCTGGAAAAAATCTTCCAAAAATTGTATTTTTGGGAAGGCATTGTTTTGAGTTTTATTAATCTAACATATTGAGTAACTACTTTTTAGGCCACATCCTGAAATCTATACTCTGATAAACTCCTATTGGAAGCCATGAGGCTTTGCTTGAGTAAAGATTGAATAAAAAGATCTCAAGATTTAAGCACTAATGCATGGTGATTTTGTAACATCTTTATGAGTGAGGATGTAATAGTTCAGGAGTTAGCAATAATTTATTCTGGGCTATTCACTGCTAAATTGTTGAAAATATTTATATTCACAAATAAAGGAGTCAGAAAGCCATAAATCTTCAAAACTAATGTCAAGATTACAAACTCAGCTTGGATATGTGCTTGCTTCATATATATGCACTCAACTGTGGCACATTACTGGGAAGTCTACAATGGCAAAAAAACAGGCACAAGCAACAAGAGAAGGCAAGCTCAGCCCAAAGAACAGGCTTCACTGGCCAGGGACTGTCTATGACTACAGCAGCTAGGTAATTAAATGACTCAGCTCATCTCTAATGACAGAAAGTTCTTGTTTGACTTGGAAATGGAGATTAAAATGAGTAGGTACTTGTATGCTAATTTTCCAATGATGGTCATTTTTATTCACAACTTATTTACAAACCTCTGAAAACAGATGTTAACAATAGAATCAGCACTCTTATGAGCCTACAAGGAAGAATTTGTCATCTGTTGATGATGATTCTGCTTCTCATACTTTTCTTAACATTTATATTCTTATATGGCTCCATCACAATAGGATCTGATTACCTCCCATGTGTTTATGGAGGTATTCTCAGAAATTACTTTTTAGGTAATTTATCATTATCTAATCTTACTGATGGGAAACCAAGGCATAGAGAGAATAAGCCATTTGTCAAAGGCCACAAAGAAATTGTGGCAGAGCCAAGAATTCTGTGAAAGAGTGGGAATAAAAACAAGATCTCCTGAGTCTCACTCCACTGCCTTTACCACAAAATAATTCTTCCACCAACAGCCATTTTAAAATTCTATGAGTAAATCAAATTTCTGTTACTAGGACAGTGAAGATGACTTTAAAAAATATTTTAAACTGGATACAGTTCCTACTATTGCTGTACAAAAACACTAGAAAATAGCATATGCAGAATAATTCTGCATGGGTGGGAGGGGGACTAATTACCCTTCACTAGTTTTTTTCCCCATTTCTAACGGATATGGTCCTAGAAATTATATCACACTGGTTTCACAAATTTTAAAAAGTAAAAATGTAAAATAGAATTGTAAAAACTATTACTAAGGGAATTGTTCCCATAGAATTAGATCAGACTTGTTTTATGATTCCAAAAGTAAAGACAGAATGTAATATACGAATCTTGTAATTATCGTACATCTGATTGATTTGGGAAACTTACTAATCAAGTATAAATTAAAATCTAAATTAATGAAACAATAGTACTTAGAGAAAGGTTGTTTTTCTGTTATGTTCTGATAATCCTTTAATTTCTTTTTTAGAAAATTTAGGTTTCTGATGTTTACTCAAACAGCTAAATATTTAAAGAGATCCTCTGTTACTATCGTTTTAACTCTTCTGAAGATAATTTTGATTTGTAATCTACCTCCCACATTCATAAAGTGTTTTGGATTCTTTGACTGAACAATGAAGTAAATGCAGCTTCTCAGCTGGTATAAAATGGTTGTAAGCTCCCTTGAATCAATGGAGCTATACCAATTTATGGCATCTCATCTGACTCTGCCCATACTGTTAATGTGTGCGTTAACATAGCTGATAAGGATTATTACTGAGTGTTTAAGCATCCTTGGTTGTTAGATTGTCTTTTTAACATTCTAAGTCCATTCTGAGGGATTCACTACTCAAAAAATGACATCAGAATTTCTATTTGGGCAACCACAGACAACTAGCAAAGAGGATGCGAGTTTGACTGTATGGTACCTGTCTAGTTGTACACTTTTATATAAATATTGGGTATGAGTCAAGTCCTGATGAGGGATTTAAGTAGATTACCTCACAGCCCTGTGGAAAGAGTTATATGTTTAAGCATGACTCAACTGGCAGTTGTCCTATTATAGATTGACAAGAGATTGGATTGCGATATGAAATATAAGTACTCTGTGCTCATTAAAAATGAGCATGCTGTGGAAGACTTTTACCTCTCATTCTACAAGTGCCCACTGTGAAATACTAAAGAGATAATGAATATGTAATCTGAATAAATGTTTTATGGAAAAACCAATGCTTTGGCCAGCTGAAGCACAACCTCAGGAATCCCAAGTGTAACTGTAATTTTCCTCTCCTATTCTTCTAACTATAATTTTGAATGAGTTAATTTGTATGGTGCCTTTTCTTTCAAGTATTTGCTGGAATGCCATGTTAGGTTGGTTTTTATGCAGACACAGTGTTGAATTTATATTCATAGTACCCTTTATATGAGGTAGTGATTTCTACGTGATACATTTATCAAGCACCTCTGGCCACCTTATGGCAGCCTATCAACTAATTCATCCCTACTGCAAAAGAACCTCTGAACAGCTTTTAAGAGAGACACCATATGGGGCCGGGGGTAGGGGGTGGATTTCCTCCCAAAAAAAGTTTCACGAGTCTAAATTGCAGGAGTGGACAGTATTCACACCTTATCCAGTGACAAGTCTGAGATCTCATGACCTTTCAAGGCTTGAAATAGGAGGCTTAGGTCATTGGGAAAAGGAGAAGTCACAGCTTCCCAATGGGAAACACAGTACTTGCTTCCAGTCCTGAAAATTCTGAGATATCAGACCTTAAAACTATGAAATATTCTAGGTATAGAACATTTTAGGTTATCCATAAAGGTTTTTATGGCTCTCTCTAAGCCCTATACAGTTGCCTTCATGGTAACTGATGCATCTGGAACATTACAGAAGAAAGATAGATAAATAAAGTTGTCCCAGTTACAATTTTTAAAACTCTATTTGTAAAATAGTTTCTCTGTAACATAAGTGTCATAAACAGAATACATGATGGCATGGGCGAGGTATAAATGTTTTTATCATCGTGAGTCTGGGTGATTCAACCATCTCAAATTCATGCTAATAAAACAGTTATACCATCCCACACCAGTATGCATTTACACCCACACTTATCAACAGAGTTGCACCAGGATTTGAGCTCTGCTGTTGTATTTCAGAAATAAATGACACTATGCAGTAACAATAGCACAGTTCCCTGAGTAAAACAAATCTTAACTTTCACCTCCTAAATCATCGGAATGAGAGCTCCCATTTTACTGGGAGAGAACTCTGGACAGTGTTGAAATAGAACCAAACCTTTTGTCGCTCTCGTCAATAGCTTTGCTACACTTAAAACTAAATTCTTTTTAATAATTAAAAGTTATGGATAAGGGCCAGCTTGTCTCCTTTGTGGGCTATAAAACAAAATTCAAATGTAGAGCAAATGAGTGGAGACACAAAACTAACCAAATGAAACAGAGAAAAAATAGTTTTGTTCCTAGATAAACAGAAAAATCTGTCTTTAAAAACTTAATGGATATTGCCATCAACAAAGTTAGTTCAGTTTAATTGATTTTTACATATCTAAAAGGGACAGAAGTTATATATGAAGTGGTCTTGGGAAACATCATGGAGCTGAACACAGAGATCAGTCTGAATGATGAATTTTGTAAAGAGAAATTCTCTTGATTCAGATTTCTGACATTAACTCATTCCATCTATTTTCTCCTCATTATAAACATAAAGAATCCAGTTTAAAACACAGGGCAGGTGTAGGTGTTATTCATATGGTCTTGGCAGAGGTCTCAGACTACGTTATCTTTTATGTAATGGTTAAACCCTTTTTGTTCAGAACCAATGTTCTTTCTTCAGTTCCAATATTGTTAAGCATCCTTTCCCCTCCAATCCTTGTCTTGAGGAGCAGTTAGTTGCTGGACAGTACTTTTACAGTGGATATGAGGAAACATACTTAACATTTTAGTTGCAATAGGTCTCAAGGTTATTTCAATTGTAACTGTAAAGACAACTAAGATATTATATGATGCATGGTTAAACCTAATAAAAACAATAAACATTATTAATGCCATTGGTCTGGAATACAGCCAGCCTTAAAGTGACTGTAAGTGGGGAGGGAGGAAGGAGCCTCTACCTCTCTGAAGCCTGTGCAAAGGCAATACAGAATTACTGTCGCTGCACTTGAGACAGCACAAGGTCTATTACCAAGTTATGTACTTAAGAGCAACTCGGTTACAAGGCGACTGGGAGTGACAAAGAATAGGTGGAACCATGCCTCTCCTCTGCCCTTGTGCTGTCGGCAGAGCAGGCCTACCATACTGGAGAGGAATTTGCTGCATCCCTTCCCCTTAAAAAGATCTCAAAAATTTCTCTCCCAAAAATGCAGTGTGGGAGCTCCAGGAGGCATTATGCCTCCCAGAGCATGCTCCAACTGGAGTAGTACAGCTCTGTGCAATTTCAAATACAGGGCTGTGGTGAAAACCCGGCCCACAGCGATCTATACAATCTGAAAAGAAAACAGCACAATTCTATTATGGTTACAATTTTCCAAATCTTAAGTCCATTTTCAAAAGCACTTGAGTCATTTAGGAGCCTGCATGCCTCTGAAAGCCAGTGTGCCTTGGCCACTTGAAATTTTATCTGATATGAATTTTATTTGCATCTTAAATATTTATCTCTATCAGGGGAGCCATATGTTCTAGATTTTGAATTAAATATTGATTCTATGATGTTGGTGCTGTTTAACATTTTATAAATCAAAATAAACCAATGTTCTTATCTGCATCTTTATTTTTTAGATGTATAAACTAAAACAGGAACCTCAGTTTTCATATAAGAATGAGACATCCCCCGACAGAGCACTAGCAGCAGCACTCTGATCACTGACACTGATGCTCCTGCAGCAGCATGAAGAATGCTGTGGGCTCAGCAGTGGGACACTACATGCTTTCTGTTGGGGGTTTATGAGCACTTGTGTGGTAATCACTGGGTTAATGATATAATTGGGAGAATATAAGTAGAAAGAAAAGGAAGCAAGAGGGAAGCTCAGAAGGCCTGTGTTGAGGCAAGAGGCTAACTGGAAAGCTCCTGGTACAAGATACCTGTGTTATGTGTTGTGTGTAAAAGAGCAGAAGAATAAAAGGTGCACATGGTAAAAGGGAAATAGCCTAGACATTTTTGTGACCATGAGCTGACATAAACAGGCTAGACAGTGTAGCTCAGGGATAGGCAACCTATGGCATGCGTGCCGAAGGCAGAACATGAGCTGATTTTCAGTAGCACTCACACTGCCCGGGTCCTGGCCACCGGTCCGGGGGGCTCTGCATTTTAATTTAATTGTAAATGAAGCTTCTTAAACATTTTTAAAACCTTATTTACTTTACATACAACAATAGTTTAGTTATATATTATAGACTTATAGAAAGAGACCTTCTAAAAACATTAAAATGTATTAATGGCACGCAAAACCTTAAATTAGAAATTTAGACTCAGCACACCACTTCTGAAAGGTTGCTGACCCCTGGTGTAGCTGATGGAGCGCCCTCTGATACATACAACCCATTGTGCTTTACCAGATGTAGCATGTGCCCAATTCTGCTAGGTGCCAGGTACCCTCAACTCCCACTGAAGTCAGTGATAGTGGAGGGTATTCCACAGCTCTCAAGAGGCATTCAGGCCCTTACGACAGTGAGCCTGTAATCCAGCTATTACAGAAATAAATTGAAAGATTGTGATTGCCTTGAATGGGAGTTAGGTCAGGCCCAAAGTAAATCTCATTAAGAACATTTAAATTACTTAAACTTTGAAAAGCTCTGGATAGGACGACAGCAATTCACTTTTCCCATCTCAACTTTACTTCCTTTAAAAAATGAATTACGTTAAATACTGTAGTTCTTAATTATTCTTTGTGGATCCTTTTATCAGTGTCAATATCAATACTCTCAGTGTATGTTAATTTAACACCACAATGCTAAATACACAGTACTGCATGTGGTACTGTATATGAGAAACATGTTTTGAAGCTCTGGAGCAACTATAACATAATAGCTTAGAGAATAATCAAATATTAGCATCTGGATTTTCTCAGCCAAAAAGCAGATTTTGTGTGCGTTTATTAGTGCCTCCAAAGTTACTTTTATGGAATTAGATGAGGGTGTTTAATTAGAAGTCCTAGCAAAGGGCTATAAGTACTACAAAGTGAAGAAAATTATTTTCTTTACTCATAGCAGAACTGTGTGTGAAACACAAACTAACTGAACCTGAGCAGTCACTTATATATTTATTGGGAAGGATGCTAAAGTAACAACGGTGAAAGCAAAGCCCAGAAAATTTTATTTATACCTAAATTAACACAGACATCTCCAAAATTTAACAAAACAGGATAGTCCAGTGTTTGTAAGAATTATTATTAGACAAGAGTTATTGATTGCGTCGGTTTTTATAACCTCAGCAGCATGAGGCATCTGTATTATAATTAGGAATTTTTATATAGTCTATTGTCATTGGTTGAAATACTCCCATGATTTTGATGTTAGAGTCCTCAAAGACTATGATGTAGTCTTAGAACCAGAGGTTGCAAACACTGAAAATATCTGCTGAACCTAATTCACAGAATGCTGTTTAACCTCAGTTAATCTGCAGAAGTAAAAAATCTGTTATACACATAACTGGAAATTATTTTTTAACAAAAGCAGGAAGATCAAGTATGAATCTTTGATATTTTTTCATCACATAAGCTTTTATCATATCTTAACAATATAATATTTATGCAGTTAGGTGTTGCAACTGATCAAATGGTAGAAAGATTAAAGTAATAAAAAGAACACTTGTAGGCTATAATTAATAAAAATATAAAAGCAAAAGAAAAGCAAACAGACACAAGATGTTATAAAAAATTTAATCAAAAGTTTAAGCAAACGTGAATCTGTCACAAACAAAATTAGAATACCTCTTGAGAGCACACATTCTTAAAGACTGCATAACAAAATAATCATTTTAGTTATTAGAGATGGTTCTTTTATATTATCTAGTAAATGAACACAATTATCTTTCCAAAAAATAAAACAAAATTGGTGTTGGCAAGATATACTTTTTAATGAAACACAACTATATGCCCCTTAGGAAAAATATTTTGTTAATTCAAACCATTTTAAAGATGAGGGAAGCTTTCAAATGAGAGATCAGTATACAATACAAATGAAATGTTTTCACATTACATCTAGTATTTAAATTGAAATATAATTGAAGCACCACTCAACAGTGCACTTGTCAGAAAATTCATCAGTAAGAAATCTCATTAAGTTTGGTAAACAGTATTAGATATATTATACTTTGGTGTATTTTGCATTTACATCTGTTATTAAAACACTGGGTATAAAACATGAGTACATGTGGAAAAAGACTAATGTTTCTCAGTGCATGTAACGTGCAAGCCATGCAGCAGCAGAAACCTTTCCTTATGTGAACAAGGAAACTCCTCCTATTTAGAAACCCCTTTAAGAGGATGAACCTTTTCCCTCTCCCTGACAGCTCTGTCATGGAGTTGGCAGCCAAGAAGAGGAAAGTTGCCCGTTCGTATAATGTTTCCTTGAAGATGGCGATCAAAAGGGAAGAAACAAATAGGACAGGAGCCTAAACTTAGATTAGACAACCTTGAGCAAGAGCATGTTGCCTTATACCTCTCTCTTCTCCAGCTGATTACAGTCCATCTGTGTTACAACCTCTTTTTACATAAAGCTTCAACTCCTAGAAACAACTGTTTGAGAGAGAATCTCAGCTTTCACTTTAAAGTAAGTTTCTAAACCTCATGGCTGCAGAGAGAAGCTTAAAATGTGTCCCAAATGCATCTTAAGGTCTCAAAAACCAGAAGGCAGATAAGAACCCAAGCTAATTTTTATCTCAATTTTAAGCCAAATTCATGGTTTTTGAGGCCTAACTCATGATAGTTTAGTTGTGAGATTGGTAGAAGAACTCTCAAAAGTGTGAGGAAAAAAAAAAGAACCTCAAATCATTGTCTGGATACGGTACAATCAGGGGTCTAATAATTCACAGCATTGTTCTTAGGGGAAAGTATTGAAAACCCAGAGGAAGACTTTAGGAACACAATAGTTCTCATACCAGATCAAACCAGTCTATTCTAGTATCCTTTCTGACAATAAACAATACTAAATGCTTCAGAAGAAATCACATGGAGGCCTTAAAAAAAGTTTCTTCTAAACCACAGCTAGCATTAGGGTTTAAACTCTGAAGCATGAGAGTTGAACATCTCATTATAATTGAACTGTGGAAGTTCTTACTTTTTCATATAAATATCTAATCCTTACATTGAGCTGTCCAGGTCTTTCTTCTTGAGTGGCTACAGTTAATTCAGAACCCAACAAAGTATATGAATAGTTCAAATTATTCCTTCCAGTGTTCATTAGCATGCATTTGTTAGCAGGTAATTTAATTTGGCATCATGCTTATTGAACTAGCTTTAAATCCCTCTGAAGTTCCTCAGATTCTTCTCTTGTTTTGAGTAACCCAAATTATTGGGTCACCCATCCCTATTTAAAGCTGTATGTGGGAGTTTTTGAGATTTTATGCAAATGACTTAATGCCTTTATTTGCATGTTTGATGAAGATACATATCATTTTCCTGATTAACAAAATGTAAACCTCATAGCACAATCTGAAGCTTTCTGCAAGCAAGGAGACACAGAGAAATGTCCTGCAATGTAATTAATGTTAATCTTTACCTAATCTCTCATATTGCAGTGAATAGTCGTATATTTTTAATCCAAAATCCTCCTCCTCCCTCCCACAATTGATTCCCCTTTCTCCTCTTATAAAATCCAAAATTCTACCAATCAAATATATGATCACCCATCTGTCCATTCACATCTTGGTTTTCCCCTCTTCATTCTCCTGAGTTCCATCTTCCCTTTGGAGAGCCCCCCTAACCTAACCCTTGGCCCCTTATTCCCCCATGCTGCCCCCACCTCCAGGACAGCAGTACCTATGTCCCTTGAGCTCTGGTGAAGAGACAAAGGTTCTCCCACCTAAATGCAGGGAGCCAGAATCTTAATCCCTCTGCATCCTGCTGTGGATGGACTCCTGCCTCCCTCTTGATCTCCCTGCTGGCCAGTTGCTTAGAAAGCAAGCTTCATCTGTGCTGCCCAGCAATGACTGAACATCTGATGAGCAGAGATCTGCGGGGGAATGAGGCAGGGGGAAATCTTTGCAGTAGTTCTGAGCTTGTTTTGGGCACCGTGTCCCAGGCTCCTAAGAAAACTGACCTGAAAAAAAGGAGGAGCAAGTAGTTGCTCAGGAGCACAGGAAAGAGCAACTGAATTTGGGTGACTTCTGGAGAAAGGAGAAGACTTAGCAGGCAAAATTTGCAGGCAAGCATGCCATCTCATGTGCCACTCCATTTTCCTAGTCATTCATAAACCAGTGGTTTTCAAACTTTTTTTATGTGCGGACCCCTAAAAATTTTGAATGGAGGCATGGACCCCTTTGGAAATCTTAGACATAGTCTGCAGACACCAAGGGGTCCATGGACTACAGGTTGAAAACCACTGTTCTATGGTAATGACAACCTTTTGCAGACCTCTGAGACACAGTCTGTGGACCCCCAGGGTTCACTGCATTAAACAATATTGGTCTTAGCACAACCTTGGGTAACCTTCTGCTCACCATTATTCTGTTTTCTCTTAGCTAGCTTATAAATTGAAACAGATCTTGACATTTAACCCCATTCCAGGTGAGAATCCACTGAAAAGTTATAGCCCTGAATTGCCTCACAAACTCAACAAAACAGAGACTTTTACTGGTTCACAGACAGACTGAAGTCAGAGAAGCAAGAGAGGGTTCATTACATCACCCAGACCACAAGTATGCAGATGTGCTGATGCAGTTTACCTCAAAGTGGACCTATTGGATAGCTATTTAGGAGCTGATTCTTGTTTGCTTTCCCCAACCACTTGGGAACTGGGAACAGAGAACGCATCTGAAGAGCTATCCTTGGCAGAGGTAAACTAGTAGTTAAGATTAGAGGATTCACTAATTAATATTTCTTTTGCAATATAAAAAGCACAGATCCTTTTCTGATGTTGTATTTAAAAATGTAACCAACTTGTATTTTTCTTATGCTCTTTAATGACTTGTTTGTTCTTACTAAGCCCAAACTGATGGCGACTTCCATTTCTGTTGAAGTTATGTCTGCACCATTTGCAAAGAAAACATTCTTTCCAGTCCCCAATTCAGGAAGCGGAGTTCAGAGAAAGGGAATACAGAACACACTAGCTAATTTCTGAGAGATGAGAACTTGAAACTGCCATTAAAATCAATGAGAGTACCTCAGCACTTCTCACGATTTGTCCCCGAATTTAGGAAAGCCATTTCATCGGGATATCTCCCAGTGAAAAGATTTAAACCTAATGATGTAGCGGCTACTGATTAATTGCAATTGATAGTGGCTACTGATTGCAATTCTATTTATTGGCGATACCTTTAGGTGATTTAGTGGTGCTGAGGTTTTCTGGTCTTGTGCTGGTTCAGTCTTTTCGCTCCTCTGAAAACAGCTTCCATAGCTGTCACTCAAGCTGGTAGAATATGAATTATTTTACCACTGCCTGGGTCTGACTTCGTTTGCTCCTGCCAAGCCAGTAATTACATGCTGGGCCATATGAATCTCACAGCAGCCCCCTTGGTAAGTAGCAAGCTCAAATCTTTATCAATGCTTTCAATGACTCCTCCAAAATCCAAAAGCCTCACCACAAATCTGCAGCTCCTTGCACAGCAGCAATGGTATTAAAATGCTGTCCTCTGTTAATCAGAAATCCCTGACAAAAAGTGTCCCAATTAAACATGGCTTTCCAATTAAGACCGAAGTTTTAACTACTGTATCGCTCATATGACAGAGAAGGGGCACAGAGTTAGAGAACCAAGTCCTGGAAATTATCCTGCTACTGCCGAGGGTAGTCTAAAGCCGATAAAGGCATAGAAAAATAGCACAAAAGAAGGTTAAAGCCTTTCACACAACACATTTTATTCCATAAAGAGGCTGTCATTAAAAAGTCAGCTTTTATCAAAAGTTATTCCATGTGGTATCTGATATACCACTATCTCCTGTACTTTAATACTAAAAAAAGAAAGGCTGACTTTTTTAGTGGCAGCCACAGCATTATATATTAGCGGGTTTTTAAAACTTAGTTTATGAAGTGTTAGGTTGTATTCTGAGGTAGTGAGAACACATTGACACCACGTGAGTTTATTTTGTGGCAAAACTGAAAATATAAAAAAATACACCTTATTTTTAGTCATAGCATTTTCTGTGTTTGATACTTTAGCAAATTAGGCCACGTGACTAGAATTCTCTCTTTTCTTTTCTTTTTTTTTTTGTATCTTCTAATCTTACATCTACAATCCTTTTATCTCTTGAAATGATTTTTTGTGCAAAAATCTTACTGACAGTGCAACTTTTCTATTGACTTATGCTTTCAGAGAAAATTTAATTACATTGAAAACTCTCTGCTGCAGATGTTTTATTCAGTCTACTTTGTAATTTATAAAAATTATTAGGTATAGACGATAAAATAGGTCACAATACACTAAAATCTTTTAAACTTTGTTAAATCTAGAAATAAAATGTAACAAATGACACTTCTAGATGCACAATAAAGAATGTAATTAATTAAATTTCTGATTTCCATTTTGGACTAATTAAATGCATCTCAAAAGGCACAACTGGCTCCCACTGAAGTAACCTTGTCTTCCCTCCTTTCTATGGTTCTGAAAATAGGGCAAGCAAGTGATAGAGCAACCACTATGTAGCCACTTCTTCCTTCTGGTTCAGAACAATGGTTTTGAACTGATTAGACAGAGTGCTTGACTTATCAGACTCCTCTTGCAATGTAACTGCCTAATACTATATAAAATGCTGTGACCCTGCAGAACAGTTGGGGCAGGAAGCATGCATTTTAAGTTATGTGCAAACATTTATACTGGTATATCAGTATGCCCTGAACTAATATTTAATAGTTATAAAAACCTTAATGTTCTGACTGGCATTCCAGGTTTCCAGAAAACTTTTCAGGATGCAGACAATATATATATTAAAAAATCACACACAAAACCAAAACAAAAAACAGGATATATGGCATCTTTATACTATGCCCAAGCCTCTCTCTCCTCGCTTCTCTCTTTTTCTCTTCCTTACTTACCTACATTGTGGCTTCTTTCATGCCCAGCCTTACAACTGAAAAGAAAGGTCCCCTCCCCAACTAATGTGCACCAAGTGCCAGCTCTTTCTCCTCCTTCTAATTACACCTGAAAGCCCACCTAATTCCACAAAACATATGAGCAATGATGTCCACAGTCACTCTGCTTATCCACTCTGCTGAAGAGTGCCCCTTCATGTCTTCAGATTGTAAATCTTTTGAGCAGAGATTTTGTGGTTTCTGCTTAACGTATTTGACCTACTGTAAAGTGCTGTGTACTAAACAAATAATAAATCCAGTTCCCAGGATCATGCACTCCTCAAATGGATGAGGAATTTATCTTTATCATGTTGTGACATATATTCATCCAAACAGGGACTTTTAATCACAAAAACTGACTTTTGCTCTTGAGCTTCCCTTCCTACCTTTTTTTGGATAGGTCTTACAATATGCTGCCATTTCTGCATTGTCTGTGCTTCTGTCTCCCAGATAGCCTTAAAAAGATACAATGGAAGACATTCAGAGGGGAATACCTCTGGAGAGAGCACAGCACTATAGATATCCCCAGCCTTTTTGGGCCATCTTTCAGTGGCAGAGTATGTATGTATGTGCTGAGTTTTACTCTCTAGGCCAGGGAGACATACAGCAGCTTCCAAGCTACTCCCATCCTAAGGTCTTAGTAGCTCCACAGGGGAGTCTTTGGCTGACATTAGGAATGGAGAAATGACAGCCTGTAACAGAAATTGTAGGAAGATGGGGAGGGCAGCAGTAGGAAGTGGCTTCAATATAAGTGCCGCGTAAGCACTGCAAGAGCAAAGCTTCACTTTCATAAACTATTGAATAATTCAGTGCAGCTCTGATGCATATATTAGGGGGCTTCCCTGTATACATTTAAGGTCTAATATGTCTGTGGTATATGGGACTTAGTTTCAGTCAGCTCTTGGAATCACTGTTATCACTTTTCTCCTTTATATGAATATAAACTTTAAAAAACTACTGTTTGCTGCAGGTAGTGGGAAATTGTGGAAGGTGAGTTCAGATTTGGGCATCCAAGAGGAAAGGAGAAAGATAAACTTAAAATTTCATTCTTAGCAGTCTTCTTTCTACCAGTTTGTTCTACAAGTGGAAGAAGTAATAGATATTTAATATTCATTCATTCCAGCTGCTGAGCAGATGTTCAGGAGAGGTTGAGTACAATTAAATGTTGTTTAGGTTTTTGGCACAGGGTTTTCCCAATCAATTATAATGCAGAGGTGCAGTAAAGGACTAACAATATCCCTCCACTAGTCAGGCAGTCCTTCCCACTCTATAATTAAAGGCCTGATAGGTTATAAGCAACTCCTAGAAAGAGCTGAATTTCAGTAAGACCTGAAGGTGCTGATCACTTCCCAAGACTGAAGCCATTGCCAGGCCAATTTCAACATGCCTGTCTAATTTTCTGAGAAAAAAAAATATTTTTGCATAGGTTTCTTCATGTGTAGCCTCTAGCAAGATTGCTTTTTAAACAATAATTTAAGGTTAACTGGACAAGTCATTTAAATTTATGAAGCTTTGAAAATATGGATTTCCTTTTTGAAAACTCCTGCTTTTAAAATTAATTCATAACTCATTTGCCATAAAAGCTTCCAACTTGTTTTATACATTAATCATCCATGACAATTAGGACATAGGATTATTTTTACCAAATTGAAATGGAAAAAGGTTATAGTTGTTTAAAGGATAAATTTTTTGGTCCTCTTCCTGCATTATAAATTCATTGGAATGGCTAGCAAAAATCACTAGCTGTGCTGCATTTACCCAAATTTGTCATTAAAAAAGTGTTTATATACCTGTCTTAGGAAAAGAAAGCTTTCAGAGCATAAACCAATCAGGAGAATTGTAACTTTGTTTCAATGATATTATCTAAACAATCATCAATCACCTCTGATTTTAACCAAAGTCACAGTCATCCCTCATTCATATATGTAACAGGTGAAAGACATTCTAAAGAAGTTCTTAAAGGCTGGATTCTTCAGAGAATATTTCCCATTCAAAAATTCAGATATACACTTCCCAGTCCATAACATGGGGGAAAAAACTGAGGATTAGGTTAATCAGAGACATAATCTATCCTTCTTATCCAGCCTTAAGTCATTTGTTTATTAAGTCTGATTTTCTCTAAATATATTCATAAGCAGGTCTGGGATCAGGCCGATTCATGATGGTATGCCACACTGGCACCTCTCTGAACCCATCATCTTGTTCTCTAAAGTTTCATCTTTCATTTAAACAACAAAACAGATAGTCTCTAACTACTATGATTGCAAAGAAAACCAACCCCCCCTCAAAAAAAATTAACCACATACAACAAATCCAATTAGGTCTACCTGAATCTGCAGAGAGCCTGGAAAATAGCTCAGAGAGGTGTGAACTGCCCTATTTATCTCAGTGAGGTGTTATGTCAGATACCCAGTAATCAGAATCTAAATGTCAGCATTGTTACCTATTTCGCACCTCAGTAATAAAGGAGAGGAAGGATCACATTTTCTGTGGCACCAAAATGAGATGCTGCTCACAAGGGGATGACATTTGGGAGATACAACAACTTATTTTTTTCCCCAGCCAAGAAGTCAAGCTGAAGGAGGCTAGCATAACCAATGGTCATATTCAGTCCCCACTGTAGGAATGTGAAGCTCAAGTAGCCCAGTGGAATTCCGAAATCATGCATGATTAAATCTCATTTTGGTGACTCACTATGGCAGAGCTTATTTTGTGAGTAGGGCATGGAAGGTTACCATCACCATTTTCTCCCAAAGTTTGACCCTTGCTCATAAGCATTTAGTTAACACTTTTAACAAATTACATTCAGATTATAGGTTGTTTGCAGACTATTTTTTTCTTTTCCCAATTCATTATTCAAAGCTGGTCCCATGGCATTGGTTCTGCTTCTTGACCAGATGACTGAAATTTTTCCACAGAAGAACAAAGAGGGTGCAATAACCTTAGTGCAGACACTTAGTAAAAGTCCTGTTCACCAGATTATCAGAAATCATCTGTTTCAAAATTTTGAGTAGAGGTGGTACTATAATTTATTTCACTGACAATGGAAGATAACCATTAAAGCTCAAACAATACATAAATTAGCGTATCTCGGGCTATTTAACTGTTCTGAAATTAATAATAGATTAATTGTTACTTATCACAACAGCAGTACTATGACAAATGGGTACCCATTATATGAAAATACAATTATACAAGATACAATTGATGAGAAGACTGTCTCTTTCTTCAAGTTCAAACTGTATTATTAAATTGCATACAATTTCTCTTATATAATTGGTATGCCATTCTACATGTTGCTTATCTCACTGCACTAACTGTAATGATCCAGGGGCGGGGGGGGGGGGGGGAGTTTCACACTGTTTGACAACAATTAAAAATGCCAAAACATAGCCAGATCTCTGTAAGCTGATTACGTATCCTAAACAAAAAGAAACAAAGCCAGTAGTTCCGTTTGTCAGCTATATTTGCTGAGTCATACCTTTAGAACAACTGCAGTCTTTGTTACAGCATTTTGTCCCCTATGATCTTTCTGAATTGAGAATATGGAGCAAGAAAATTTACAGCATGTGAATTCAGATCTTACCTTTTAATGTTTAACACATAATAAAACTCAACAGAAGGGCTTCTATTAATACAATTATCAGCACAGTTTTCAGTATTCACATTTTTAAATGGTTATTAATGTACAGTATTCCAGAAAAAAGAAGGGGGGTCTATTTGGCGTTCAGTTGATCTGTGCTTATTCTCAACATGGCTGGCTGGGTCTGCAGCAATAGCAGAAAACAAAATATTATAAATTCTGCATCAGCCTGTGATTTTCTCATTTCTCAGCAACAAAATTGTAGATTTGAAATATGTATATACGCATACACACACACTTTCACAGAAGACATAGATCAAACAAATATTAGGGCATGAAGGCCTAAAATGATTAATACTCTTTTTAAAAATTATTTTAAACTAAATTCCTTTTTGGTTCCATGTCAGTAAAAACCACAGAAAATGGTAAATTTTATCCCTCTTTTTTTAAACATGGGAAAATTAGAGTCCAATGTGAATATTATAAGCTTTGTATCTGCTATCAAAACATCTTGACATGTCATTATTGTATTGCACATATATCTAGGAAAAATTCAAATGTATGTTCAATTAACAGGTTTAATAATATCTGCAGATAGGAATGGAAACAGTAATATACACCTCTACCCCGATAGAACGCTGTCCTCAGGAGCCAAAAAAATCTTACCGTGTTGTAGGTGAAACCCCATTATATCAAACTTGCTTTGATCCACTGGAGCGCATAGATCTGCCCCCCTGGAGCACTGCTTTACCACGTTATATCTGAATTTGTGTTATATCGGGTAACATTATATCGGGGTAGAGGTGTACTAGTATATTCTAATGCACAGAACATCAAATCAAGTTCACATAAATATCCCTACATTTGTCAAACATTGACAAATTATTTTATATATTAAACAGCTCTAGCCCATACACATTGCAAGGGAACGAGATGGCTCAGAAAAATGCAGCATTTCAGCCTGGGTCAAAACATTTGTTTGGAACTAGGAGTCAGACTGAGACATCTTGCAACGATACACAATAAAAAACTCTCTCTCTGGTGCCACTCCATTTTCTCCCTCTCCCCCCTCAACACATTAGCTTCCTCAGAACTGAGGCTTTCATTTTTTAAAAACAGTGTTTGGTTCTCTCTGAGCACAAACCCCACAATTACTCGGTCTGAGGACAAAGGCAGAAACCAAGAACTCCAAGGGACAAATGCCCAGGGAATGAACACACACACATACTCAATTGGATGGTTTGAATAAGGTCATCAGAAATTGGTCCCTACTGTAATGAAGCACAATCTGAATTCAATGCACTTCCTTCACAAACGCCCAACTCTGCAAAGTGGTGAGCACCTCCTGTGAGAAGAGATTCAGCTGCCATTGACCAGGAGTTCAGAGTGCATAGTTTCACAGGAGACAATACCATCCAGGATTGGGTCCAAAATGACTCCATATTCCTAGCTGTCTAAATAAGACATTAGAAACTGATCTACTGAAAACAAATAAACAAATGTCAGACTGGGAGAGTTATGTATAGAAGTCCATATACCATCCTGTCTTGTTTTCAAAATAAGGATCAGTTATTCACATTGATTTTATTATGCAGATATAGAGAACTCAGAGGAATAAAACTGAATTTAAAAGGAGTGAGGGTTCTGAAGACCTGTACTGTAACTTCACTCCAAAATATTTAAGGTTGGACTATAGATTTTCTTCTCTCATCATCTCTCTACAAGCAGTTGGGCAGAATGACAGCCTTAAGACCTCACACTACAGCTTCAAATAAATAAAATGTGAGTACTACAAACATAGAAATGAAAATTGAGTGTAAAAAACAAACAAAAAAATTGATCCAGTAGAGGGTCCATAGGTTCCTTTGTGAAACTACAAACATTACTTTTTATTTCAGTAGTCTTAGTTTTTGTAACTTTTGGAAAAATGCCAACCTGAAAAATTATTTATCTTGAAGTAAGGCACAAATTTCAATTCACAAGCCTCCAGTGATTTTGTCACTAGTACTTAAGAGTATTTCAAACTCTCAATGCCCTGATTAGTTTATTTACAGGCTGCTAGATTTTCATAGCATACCAGTAGCAATAGAAATTTTTTTCCTTTCCTAGCCAAACACTGACTCACAAAACTTTTCATTTGGACAGAAAGGGCTAAATTCTCTCCTGGCATAAATTAGTGCAGCTCCACTGACTTCTGTTTAAACTCATATGTCCAACTATTTGTATTGGAAATATCTTCACTATCATCCATTCAGGGAACAGAAAAAAATACCACAGCACCAGACCAGTTACAACTAACCAACAAGACTCATTTTTTAAATATTTGTGATCAATCCAAAGAGTGAAAATTTTGAAAATCTGTTAATCTAATACAGTTGGGTGAATTAATTTAAGGAAGTCATGACCAGCAGGAGGGCTTTGGCTTTCTGGACCATGGGATGCTGTTCCAGACAGGAGGTCTGCTTGAAGCCAGGGGAGTCCATCTGACCAAGACAGGGAAAAGCATCTTTGTGCACTAACTCACTAGCTTTGTGAGGAGGGCTTTAAACTAGGTTCAAAGGGGTAGGTGACAAAAACCCACAGGCAAAAATTAAAAAAGGCAACCATAACAGAGGGCTAGATGGCGGGAAGGAGAGGGGAGACATGGAAAATTACAGTTGGGTCATAGGAGCCATAAGAGGGAAACCAGTGCGGGAATCTGCTCAATGCCGTACATGTCTGTACACAAATGCGAAGAGTATGGGGACTAAACAGGAAAAACTAGAAGTATTTGTACACAAGCTAAATTATTACTTTAGTGGCATCACTGAGACTTGGTGGGATAAATCTCCTGACTGAAATATTAGTATAGGGAGATATAGCTTGTTCGTGAAGAACAAGCGGGGGAAAAAGGGGAGGAGAGGTTGCATTATACATCAAGACTATGTATACTTGTTCTGAAGTCCAGAAGGATGTGAGAAGCAGACCAGTTTAAAGTATTTGGATGAAAGAAACAAACAAACAAAAAAAGTGGGGGGGAGTGACATCATAGTAGGGGGTATGCAACAGACCACCAAATCAGGAGGTGATGGGGGATGTGGCATTTCTAGAACAATAAGAATCTCCAAAACATAAGCTCTAGCAGTAATAGCGGACTTTAACTACCTAGATAGCTGTTGAAAAAGTAATATCCAATTTCCAGTAAGTTCTTGAAATGTATTGGAGAAATTTCTTGTTTCAGAAGGTAACAGTAGTAGACCGGTGCGGAGGGGGAGGGCGCTGTTTTAGACTTGATTCTGACAAGTAAGGGGGAATTGTTTGTGAAAGTGAAGGTAGAAGGCAATTTGGGTGAAAGTGATCACAAAATGACAATTTTCATAATTCTAAGGAAAGGGAGGAGTGAAAGCAGCAAATAAAGACAATGGATTTAAAAAAAGCAGACTTTAACAAACTCAGAGAAGTAATAAATAAGATCCAGTGCTATGAAAATCTAAAATAAAAGACGTTCAGAAGAGATGGCAATTTCTAAAAGAGCCTTTATTCAAGGAACAACAACAAATTATCCTGCTGAGGAGGAAAAACAGGAAGAATAGTAAGAGGCCAATATAGCTCCATCAGGCGCTCTTTAGTGACCTGAAAAATCAAAAAAGAATCCTACAGAAGATGGAAATATGGAAAAGTTGCTAAGGATGAGTATGAAAGAATAGCACATGAATGAAGGATAAAATCAAAAAGGCTAAGGCAGAAAATAAGTTATACCGAGCAAGGGATATAGAAGGCAATATGAGGAAGTTCTTCAAATACATTAAGAGAAAGAGAAATACAAAGGAAAGTACAGGTCCTCTACTTAGTGGGGAAGGAGAGTTAATAATGGTCTCAAGTATCGGGGGGTAGTTAGTCTGGATCTGTAAAAGCAGCAAAGAGTTCTGTGGCACCTTATAGACTAACAAACGTATTGGAGCAGGAGCTTTAGAATGAACAGAATAGGTAATCATCAAATGATCATCCCCTGTTGCCCATTCCCAGCTTCTGGCACACAGAGGCTAGGGACACCATCCCTGCCCATTCTGCCTAATAGCCATTGATGGACCTATTCTCCATCAATGTATCTAGCTCTTTTTTGAACCTTGTTATAGTCTTCACCTTCACAACATCCTCTGGCAAAGAGTTCCAGAGGTTGACTGTGCATTGTGTGAAGAAATACTTCCTTTTGTTTGTATTAAACCTGCTGCCTATTAATTTCATTTGGTAACCCATGGTTCTTGTGTTATTAGGAGCAAATAATCCTTCCTCATTTACTTTCTCCACACTCATCATGATTTTATAGACCTCTATCATATCCCCTGTGACAGCAGAATAGCAGAAGGCAGATATACTGGCCACTGGATTAACAGTTTTCTGTTCCCCGACTGACCAGAGCAGGGGCTGCTCCAGGCTAATGAGAACACCTGACTCTAATTAACCTGTAACGAGTCAGGTGAGGCCATTAAGCTAATGTGACCACCTGACTCTAATTAAGGCCCTGCTGATACTATAAAAAGGGATCACTCCAGTCAGGCAGAGGAGATCCAGGGAGCCAGAGGAGAGGAGAGGAAGTGCGGCTGAAGGGCTGGTTACTGAAGACACCCTCAAACCATCGTTAAAGGAACCCTAAGGTAAGGGTGAAGAAGGGAGAAGCAGGAGAGTTGTGGGAAGTGGCCCAGGGAAATGTAGCAACTCTGGCAGTGAAAGGTTGGCTGCCAACAACTGCTACCATTAGGGTCCCTGGGCTGGAACCCGGAGTAGAGGGCGGGCCTGAGTTCCCCCCAACCCACCACTACAGGAACATCTCCTGGAAGGGGAAGTCAGGTCCCTGTCAGGACAGGAGGCTGAACAGAGACTGTGGGAGTTCTCTCACCAACCTCCTTGCAGCCTGTGATGAAAAGGGCTCAGTAGACTGTAACCCTGGCCCTAGAGAGAGAAGGGCTACGTGGAGGGTCACAGTGAACCACTGAGGCTAGCATAAACCGCCTAGAAGCGCAGGACCCACAGGAGCAAGATCAGAGCTCTGCCACACACCCCTTAGTAGAGCTGTAGTGGTACATACATCTTGATTTAATAAGGCTGTTGATACAGTTCAGCATGACAGTCTCAAAGTAGGGAAATGGTTTTAGATTACTATAAAGTGGGTACAAAACTTGGCTAAAGACAACACTCAAAAAGTATTAAAGCTTCACTGTCAAACTGGGAGGTTGTATCTATTGGGGTCCAACGGGGATCTGGAACTAGTCAACATTTCCATGAATGACTTGAATAATGGAATGGAGAGTATGCTTATAAAATCTGCGCATTACACAAATCAAGGAGGAGTTGAAAGCACTTTAAAGGACAGGATTAGAGTTCAAGGTGACCTTGACAAATTGTGAGCTGGTCTGAAATCAACAAAGTGCAAAGGAAGCGGGGGAAATCAAATACACAAATACAAAATGGGGAATTAGATGGTGAAAAGAATCTGGGGGTTATAGTGGATCACAAATTGAGTAAGAGTCAACAATGTGAAGCAGTTGTTAAAGTCATTTGGGGGGTACGGGGGTGTACAGGACTGTCATGTGTAAGACACGGGAGGTAATTGTCCTATTCTGCTTGGCATTGATGAGACCTCAGTTGGAGTACTTGGAGATTTTTAAGAATAGGTTAGACAAACACCTGTCGGGGATGGTCTAGGTTTACTTGATCCTGCCTCAGTTTGGAGGTGGGGGGCTAAACTAGATCTCCTGAAGTCCCTGCCAGCCCTACATTTCATTGATTCTATAATCTGCTCACAGGTATTCTCTGAGGAGAGAAAGTGGCTAAGTTAAACAAAGAACCTATTCATTGCAAGTTATTCATTCAGGTCTGCTAATGAATACCATTTAAGAAGAAGGTGGTAGGTGATGGTTACAAGTCATTGACATCTTATAATATCCAAATCACATAACATATCAGCTTTGTACAGAAGCTAGTGAGAGGAATGGCCAGTCTATAATATCCTTGGGATTTATTCAGAAGAAGGAACTTATTTCTTCTGAAAGTTTAACATTTCAGAAAACATGATTAATAAACTGCTGAATAATTTTCCACCAATGGTTTATGAATCAAACATTGTCAGGAGAAGATAATTTACAAATAGATTCAATAAAAACTCTATCCAGAAATAAGTGGTGCAAATTATAGATATTATATATATCACATGACCTTAAAATCTCTAAGTTTTCATTATCTTGATGACCAGTTTGTGGTTTATCAACTGTGCTTTGTAATCTTCAATAAAATTTTTAAAATCTAACAAGAACGTATACAACCTCTCAATCTATTTCAGGACCTACTTAGTTTTGAGTATCTATTGAAGTAGCTCAGAGTATTTTTATTGAAGCTGGACCTTGATAGCAGGTAAACAGTGTTCTATGTCAACAAAATATTACAAATTTAAATTAATTTTTACTGCCACTTTGCAATGGAATAAAGGACTATAGACTCAGGATGCCAAAAGATGAAATCCTGAGCTTGTCAAGGTAAGAAAGCTTGTGACACTGTTGCCATTTAAAGTGAAAAGGAGAATTCAGTGGTAGACAAAACACTGGGAGAAGTCATTTGTACCTGATCTTAAAAGGTCATGATTGGAGATCATGATCAGTTAGCTCAGTGAGGAAGTGAGGTTCTAGCAACAAACAATCCTCACGGTACCTAGAAAAAAAAATAGCTTGTAATTTTAAGAACTGGAAGGAAAATCTGAGAAGAGGCAACCATGGACAATCCTGATTTCCCTGAAACACACTTAATGGTGGTGAAGTGTTGAAAGAAGTTTATTTTATTACTTGTTACAGAAAACGTCGAAGTTTTGTATATTAGCTTTTCTGTATATATGTTGTGTCTGGCTGTGTTAGTTTTTACCATTCCTGGAATTTTATTTTTTACATTTCTTTCCTGGTTCACCGAAATATGTTCTCTATGTTAATAAATAATTTATTTTTGGCTTCGCCTTACCCTTGTGACTTGTTACATTTAGATGTAAGTGAATATACAATGAGACCAACCAACCTAAACATCACACACCCTCATGTACAATTCAACACTATATACAGCATGGAGAACCATAGCGTGGCAATATGAACAATAATTCTCTTAACAACAACTGTTATGGCCCTGTTATGGAGAGACCTATGACATTTATCTAAAGTGGCAACTACTGAAAGTTCAGTATTTTCTCTAGAGTCTGCAGTCTCTATACAGTTCTTCTCTACAGGACACAGCAGAAAACAATGTATTCTAATGTAGATTTCCTTGATTTTTCTGCCCACTCTCACAAATCCCTCCAGGCACAGAGTTCATTTTAACTGTCTCCACAGTAAACTACTGTGCAAATGGCTCCAGCTTTTTCTTGAAAAAAAGCCAGTATTGCTTGTTTGTTTTTTGTGTATAAGTAAGCTGGAAATTATGCAGGCCATTAGAATGCTGTGCTATAAAAATAACTATAGAGTTAAAAAATTTCCACAGAAAGCACCTCTCACTGTGCTTACAATATCAGAATAGCTTCTTTTCTAGGACTCATTCTTCCATCCTTTTATCCCTCTTTCATTTCAAAGGCCATTCTGTCTTCATAAATGGCATTTTGTAATCCTCTAGGAAAAAAACACTTAATGCCATATCTTCAATGACAAATACATGATTTGATTCATTTTAGTATTTTTTCTAATAAAGGTTTCTTTTCCCTCCAATATAGTTTTATAAACATTGATTCACAGAAACATACGAAGTGCCATATCAGATCTAATTGATGGTGTTTATAATTCAGTATCTTGTCATTATGTTTGGCTTGACTAGGATTTAATAGTGTGTTAAGTACTAGCTAACACCTTCTGAGTACTAAAATCTAAAATAGAATTTTAGAACGTAACGTTTGCTAACTTGGACCAGGAACACCCTTCTTCTCTCTCAGCTCTTTTAGCACACATTGAAATCTACATTGCCTTGTCTACTCTAGAGCTTTAGAACACTGTCTCCTCAACTGGGGATCCACTAAGGACCCAGCCCCGGGATGTGGGGCTCGGGAAGGGTGTGCCACCTCTGCCCCAACTCACCTCAGTGGTTCACCCAGTCCGTCTGGGTTGGTGGGAGGCACAACCAAAAATTGCAGTGTCACTGCAGAAGAGAGATCTCCCCCGCCATCAAAAGGGGTTGCCTCATAGCCATTGACTCCAGGAGTAGGCAGCAGCTAGCCAAGGAGACATACCACTGCTCTGCTCTATCAGCACTTCAGGGAACAGGACCAAATGGAAGGCAAAATCTGGAGAGGGGGCAAGTGACCCCATGTGTCCCCACATGCGTTGCATCTAGTTTGGGTTCCATGGGTTTGTCTATTTATTTGTCCACCCTCTGACAAACAGAGTCTAGGGACACCATTCCTTACCCCATCCTGGCTAATAGCTACTAATTGACTTAACCACCATAAATTCAGGGGCGGCTCTACCTTTTTGGCCGCCCCAAGCAGTCATGCGCGGGAGGCGCCCCGGAGCCGCGGGAGCAGCAGACCTCCCGCGGGCATGACTGCAGAGGGACCGCTGGTCACGGGTCCGGCGGCTGCGCTTGAACTGCCGCAGTCATGCCTGCGGGAGGTCCAGGCGAGGCGCGGGACGAGCGCCCCCTCCGCAGTCATGCCTGCGGCAGGTCCAGTCGTCCCGGGGCTCCGGTGGACCTCCCGCAGTCATGACTGCGGCAGGTCCCCCGGCCCAGCCTGCCGCCCCCCCCCCCGGCCCAGCCTGCCGCCCCCTAGATTTTGCCGCCCTAGGCACCAGCTTGTTTTGCTGGTGCCTAGAGCCGCCCCTGCATAAATTTATCCAGTTCTCTTTTAAACACTGTTATAGTCCTAGCCTTCACAACCTCCTCAGGTAAGGAGTTCCACACATTGACTGTGCACTGCGTGAAGAAGATCTCATTTGTTTTAAACCTGCTGCCTATTAATTTCATTTGGTGACCCCTAGTTCTTGTATTATGGGAATAAGTAAATAACTTTTCCTTATCTACTTTCTCCACCATCACTCATGATTTTATATACCTCTATCATATCCCCCCTTAGTCTCCTCTTTTCCAAACTGAAAAGTCCTATCCTCTTTAATCTCTCCTCACATGGGACCCTCTCAAAACGCCTAATCATTTTAGTTGCCCTTTTCTGAACCTTTTCTAGTGCCAGTATATCTTTTTTTGAGATGAGGAGACCACATCTGTATGTAGTATTCAAGATGTGGGCATACCATCGATTTATATAAGGGCAATAATATATTCTCCTTCTTATTCTCTATCCCCTTTTTAATGATTCCTAACATCCTGTCTGCTTTTTTAAAAAAATAATCACAGTTAATTACACTAATAAATAATCTAGATTAATCATGCTATTAAACAATAATAGAATACAATTTATTTAAATATTTTTGGATGTTTTCAACATTTTCAAATATATTGATTTCAATTACAATACAGAACAAAAAAGTGTACAGTGTGCACTTTCTTTGGTTACAAACATTTGCACTGAAAAAAAAAAGCAATAGTATTTTTTAATTCACCTCATACAGATGCAATCTCTTTATCTTGAAAACCTTGGGTCGAGTGCTGTAGTTATCTTTAGCAATCTCAGAAATCTGCAGTGAAAGTGTTCTTAAAACGAACAACATGTGTTGAGTCATCATCTGAGACTGCTATAACATGAAATATATGGCACAATGTGAGTAAAACAGACCAGGAGACATACAATTCTCCTCCAAGGAGTTCAGTCACAAAATTAATTAACACATTGGTTTGTTTTTTTTTTAAACAATCCTCATCGGCATGGAAGCATGTCCTCTGGAAAGGTGGCCGAAGCATGAAGGGGCATATGAATTTTTAGCATATCTGGCACATAAATACTTTGCAATGCTAGCTACAAAAGTGCCATATGAATGCCTGTTCTCACTTTCAGGTGACATTGTAAATAAGAAGAGGGCAGCATTATCTCCCATAAATGTAAACAAAACTTTTTTGTCTTAGCAATTGGCTGAACAAGAAGTAGGACTGAGTGGACTTGTAGGCGCTCAAGTTTTACATTGTTTTGCTTTTGAGTGCAGTTATGTAACAAGAAAAAAAAATCTATATTTGAAAGTTGCACTTTTATGATAAAGAGGTTGCACTACAGTACCTGTATGACGTAAAATGAAAAATACGATTTCTCTTGTTTATCATTTTTACAGGGCAAATATTTGTAACAAATAATAATATGAAGTAAGCACTGTATACTTTGTATTCTGTGTTGTAATTGAAATCAATATATTAGAAAATGTAGAAAAAATCCAAAAATATTTAATAATTTTTCATTGGTATTCTATTGTTTAACAGTGCGATAAAAACTGTGATTAATCGTGATTTTTTTTAATTGCAATTAATTTTTTGGGTTAATCGTGTGAATTAACTGTGATTAATCAACAGCCCTATTTTAAATCCTAGTCAAGATGAACCTGATGATGGTACAAGAAATCCCATAGTGAAGAGTTATGAAATAACCTACCCATCTGGGAAATTTCTTCCTAACTCTCATCCTTTGAGCCTTTTAAAATCCAGTTTTAAATTTCTATCTGATATAACTGTGAATGTTCTTTTATTATTCCTAGAACTGTATAATCCTTTCTTGTAATACTACTAAGTTCTTCCCCTCAATGAATTAATTCTTTGCTTTGATATGACACACCTGGTCTCTTTAGCCCTAAGACAGTCTAGAGGCATCATCAGGAGTAATTCCGCATTACTCTTGGAGGAATCAATCCTAGAATGGGCAATTGACAAGACAACAAGAAAAAGTACTGGACGCTGATTTGAAGATTGGATTTTGCCTTAATTCTACAAAAGAAACTCATGGAAAGTGGAGTAGGGGTTCAGTATATCCCATAATCCCATAATTACTCCAAAGGTAATAACAAAATGTTTTTAAGTACATCAGAAGCAGGAAGCCTGCTAAACAACCAGTGGGGCCCCTTGACGAACGAAATACAAAAGGAGCGCTTAAAGATGATAAAGTCATTGCAGAGAAACTAAATGGATTCTTTGCTTCAGTCTTCACGGCTGAGGATGTTAGGGAGATTCCCAAACCTGAGCTGGATTTTGTAGGTGACAAATCTGAGGAACTGTCACAGATTGAAGTGTCGCTAGAGGAGGTTTTGGAATTAATTGATAAACTCAACATTAACAAGTCACCGGGACCAGATGGCATTCACCCAAGAGTTCTGAAAGAACTCAAATGTGAAGTTGCAGAACTATTAACTAAGATTTGTAACCTGTCCTTTAAATCGGCTTCGGTACCCAATGACTGGAAGTTAGCTAATGTAACGCCAATATTTAAAAAGGGTTCTAGAGGTGATCCCGGCAATTACAGACCGGTAAGTCTAATGTCGGTACCGGGCAAATTAGTCGAAACAATAGTTAAAAATAAAATTGTCAGACAGATAGAAAAACAAACTGTTGAGCAATAGTCAACATGGTTTCTGTAAAGGGAAATCGTGTTTTACTAATCTATTAGAGTTCTTTGAAGGGGTCAACAAACATGTGGACAAGGGGGATCCAGTGGACATAGTGTACTTAGATTTCCAGAAAGCCTTTGACAAGGTCCCTCACCAAAGGCTCTTACGTAAATTAAGCTGTCATGGGATAAAAGGGAAGATCCTTTCATGGATTGAGAACTGGTTAAAAGACAGGGAACAAAGGGTAGGAATTAATGGTAAATTTTCAGAATGGAGAAGTGTAACTAGTGGTGTTCCCCAAGGGTCAGTCCTAGGACCAATCCTATTCAATTTATTCATAAATGATCTGGAGAAAGGGGTAAACAGTGAGGTGGCTAAGTTTGCAGATGATACTAAACTACTCAAGATAGTTAAGACCAAAGCAGATTGTGAAGAACTTCAAAAAGATCTCACAAAACTAAGTGATTGGGCAACAAAATGGCAAATGAAATTTAATGTGGATAAATGTAAAGTAATGCACATTGGAAAAAATAACCCCAACTATACGTACAATATGATGGGGGCTAATTTAGCTACAACAAGTCAGGAAAAAGATCTTGGAGTCATCGTGGATAGTTCTCTGAAAATGTCCACGCAGTGTGCAGAGGCGGTCAAAAAAGCAAACAGTATGTTAGGAATCATTAAAAAGGGGATAGAGAATAAGACTGAGAATATATTATTGCCCTTATATAAATCCATGGTACGCCCACACCTCGAATACTGTGTACAGATGTGGTCTCCTCACCTCAAAAAAGATATTCTAGCACTAGAAAAGGTTCAGAAAAGGGCAACTAAAATGATTAGGGGTTTGGAGAGGGTCCCATATGAGGAAAGATTAAAGAGGCTAGGACTCTTCAGCTTGGAAAAGAAGAGACTAAGGGGGGATATGATAGAGGTATATAAAATCATGAGTGATGTGGAGAAAGTGGATAAGGAAAAGTTATTTACTTATTCCCATAATACAAGAACTAGGGGTCACCAAATGAAATTAATAGGCAGCAGGTTTAAAACAAATAAGATCTTCTTCACGCAGCGCACAGTCAACTTGTGGAACTCCTTACCTGAGGAGGTTGTGAAGTCTAGGACTATAACAATGTTTAAATGGGAACTGGATAAATTCATGGTGGTTAAGTCCATAAATGGCTATTAGCCAGGATGGGTAAGAATGGTATCCCTAGCTTCTGTTCGTCAGAGGATGGAGATGGATGGCAGGAGAGAGATCACTTGATCATTGCCTGTTAGGTTAATATTTGTAAATACTGATACATACAAATGTCTTTTTTTTAATATTGCCAAGTGAGGACATTCTATGTGGGAAAAGTATAAACAAAGATACATATAGCTCGATGTAGCCCTTATTCAAGAGATGCTACATGAAAGTAAGATATGAATGAATACAATCCTTTGGTAGTATTATCTTGGGAATATCAATGAAGAATAGGGTGGTGATATTACCTCTGCATACAGCATTACTAGAGTACTGTGTCCACTTCTGATGTCCATACCTTCAAAATAAATTGGAAAGGGCTCAGAAGAGAGCTACAAGAATGATTTGAGTTTGGAAAAAATGCTTGGAGTGGAAGACTTAAAAAGCTCAATCACTTTTGTTTGTCCAAGGGAAGGCTAAGAGGTGACATGGTTACAGTCTCCAAATATCTACATGGGGAAGACATAATCTACATGGGGAACAGGGGAGAGAACGAGACAAAGAGACCCAGTAGTTGGTAGTTAAAGATAGACAAGGTCAGACTAGAAATAAGGGGACAGTTTGTTTGTTTTAAACAGTGAGGGTAATTAATCATGTGAACAATTAAGGATATGTTGGATTCTACATGACTTGAGTTCTTGAAATCAGGCGTGAATCTACTTCTAAAAGTTATGCTGTAGCTCAAACAGAAGTCAAGGATGTGATGCCGAAGTTACTGGGTGAGGAGTTTGTGTCCTGTGTTATTCAGAAAGGTCAGACTAACTCATAATGGTCCTTTTCTGGCTTTAGGAACTATCAATCTGTGAGACATATTCTGCTCTGTGCAGCATATAATCAATAAAAGAGAAACTAAAAAAACACTTGTTCAGACCAATCCAGCGCTTCTGGGTTAGTTCCATTTTATTCAGAATGTTAAGTTTTTTGGTTTGGATTTTACACGAGGATAAGACCAGAGGCCCAAAATGGATAAAAGATTGACTTTCACAGATTCGCAGGTGTGCTTGTTCTGAGCTAACAGCTGCTATGAACTTGGGAAAAAATATTGATGGGGTTTGAAGGACTATTCACTAGCCAGGTGACTTGATAGAGTTGAGGTGATCTCTGCTAAACTTATTAGCATGCAAGTTCTTTTATTGTTTTTAATATGTTTTCTCTCTAATGCTTCTACCTTTAGAATAAGTGCACTTGCTTAGCTGTGTGGTAACTTCCAACTGTGCCAATCACACTGTTTATAACTTCTAAGAAGAAAAGTAGAGCAGACCAGCTTAGGTAGTCTGACTTTGCCAGGGAATTCACAGGGAACTACCTGGGGGGGGGGGGGCAGGGAGGGAGAGAGAGAAAGACATACACACACATGTCTCCACTCAAGAGAGGAGACTGCTGGAGAACCATTTGCATGAGGGTCGGTGCCCTTGCTGGACCACAGAGACAGAGTACAGGTGCAGTTGTCCTAAACTGTGACACCTCTTACCATCAAGCTGAAATTATTGTACATTTCTTAGTGTTTTGACTGAAGATATTTACTACTTCATTTTAAAAAAGCCCACATATTAAAAAAAAATCCTTGAAAACAGCATACTAAATTGCACCACTTGGACATACTGCCTTTTTCAGTTTCCATCTCTTCCCACACACCCACAGAGTAAACTCTACAAGGCAGGGTCCTTTTCTTCCTACTTTCCCTTCCTAAGCACCTCGTTCATTGCTGGCACTATACAGATAATTAATAATAAATGGACCTAACTATGTGGCTTCCACCATTCCCTTAGGCAACTATACCACAGCCCGTAGATCTTACTGTCAGGAAGTTTTTTCCTGACATTTAGCCTACATTTTCTTATAGTTTTATTTTATTACTCCTAGTTCTACCCTTTTGAGCTACGGTAGATAATTCCTCTCCATTCTTGATCCCAATACCCTTAAAATATTTCTGGACTATTTACTCTCCTTAGATGTCTCTTAGCTAACCTTCACTCACTAACTGATCCACATGCACTTTTAATCTTTCCTTATCATTCACTTTAACCTAGGGTGACCATATAGCAAGTGTGAAAAATATAGATAAGAGGGTGGGAGATAATAGACGCCTATAAAGGACAAAACCCCAAATATTGGGACTACCCATATAAAATCAGGACATCTGGTTACCCTTGTGACGTTATTAACATGAACTGTGACCGTATAGATCATTGTTGCAATCAGGGTCCTATGGTTGCACCAGGTCTTACACAGAGGAGGTCAAGTGGGGTGTCTATGGAAAGGTGGTAGTTTGCTGGTCATGATTATGCTGTCTCTGTGTGTGTGTCATTTTTGTATTTGAAGTTCTGAATATTGGCTATGTACTTGTATCTCAATGTGTTTGATTCTAAGTAGCTTCAGTGAAGCATTTGGTCAGCTTCTTGAGAAAGGACTATTCTCAGTAAGTGCCCAATCAAGAAACACTTAACTGACAATGGACTTTGGGAGACGCCAATCCACATCTGAGCTTTCCTGGGAACGTTCAAACTAACGTAAACAATGGCGTCAGCCTGCAAAAAGCTGAATCATTCATGGACATGTGACTCGCCTGGTGGCTACAAACTCCATCTTGTTGCTGTGACTTTGCATAGAAAAACAAAGGGGTTTCTGCCCATAAGAGAGAGAATAGAAAAGGCCCATGAAACCCCTCCATTTGGTTTTCAGCTGGCTTACGAGATAGCCTCTCCGCCCCCAAGAGATGCCTGAAAGAAACTGGAACAAAGGACAGTAACTATGAGGGTGTGAGTGATTGCTGGATTCAGACTAGGAAGGAGCCCAGTCTGTGAAAAAGCTTATTGGAACATCTCTAAGGGTGAGATTTACCTGTATGCAGTTTCTTAATGTATTAGGCTTAGACTTGCATGTTTTGTTTCATTTTGCTTGGCAACTTACTTTTTTCTGTCTGTTATTACTTGGAGCCACTTAAATCCTATTTTTATACTTAATAAAATCACTTTTTGCTTATAAATCAGGGATCAGCAAACTTTGGCAGGCGACTGCCCAGAGTAAGCACCCTGGTGGGCCGGGCTGGTTTGTTTACCTGCTGTGTCTGCAGGTTCAGCCGATCGCGGCTCCCACTGGCCGTGGTTCGCCACTCCTCCAGGCCAATGGGGACTGCAGGCTGAGGGCTGAGGGATGTGCTGCCGATGGCTTCTCGCAGCCCCCATTTGCCTGGAGTGGCAAACCGCGGCCAGTGGGAGCTGCAATCGTCCGAACCTGCAGACATGACAGGTGAACAAACTAGCCCAGCCCACCAGGGTGCTTACCCTGGCGGGCCGCATGCCAAAGGTTTCTGATCCCTGTTATAAATTAACCCAGAGTAAGTAATTAATTCCTCGAGTAGTAAACAGCTGTGCATATTGCTCTATCAGTGTTATAGAGGGCGGACAATTTATGAGTTTACCCTGTATAAGCTTTATGCAAAGTAAAATGGATTTATTTGGGGTTTGGAACTGGGTATCTGGGTGCTAGAGACAGGAGCACTTTCTAAGCCATTTTCAGTTAAGTCTGCAGCTTTGGGGGACATGGTTCAGACCTGGGTCTGTGTTTGCAGCAAGCTAGTGTGTCTGGCTCAACAAGACAGGGTATTGAAGTCCCAAGTTGGCAGGGAAAATAGGCTCAGAGGTAGTCTCAGCACATCAGGTGGCAGTTCCAAGATGGTTTCTGTGACCCAACCCATCACAACCCTATTTTAACCTCCTCTTCATTTTGGTTGCTCTTCTCTGAACTCCCTCCATTCATTGATATATGTTTTGGTAACAAGCTACTCAGTAAACAGTCTTCCAGGAACGGCTGCACCAGAGTCATTTAAATGGTCATATTAGCTTCCTGTTACATGATGAGGTTCATTATTACCACTTTCCAGGTTTCTTCCTCCTCTTGTATTTCATATTATTTCCCACAAATGTATTACCTAATATTCTTCCAAGTAGATTCTCATTTTATTTTCTGCCCATATTTCTAATCTAAGTCCTTTTGTATTATCTCTATCCTCCTTAGTATATGCATTATCAGTTGTGAATTTAATTAAGAAGCAGATTATTTTCTTTTCTAGATCATTACTGAAGATGTCAGACCAAACCAGAAATCAATTTCTGCATCAGAAATCAGTACCTTTGGCCTTTGCTTATGGAGTTTTTGATAGCGTTCCAATCACAGACAATTTGAAATAAGTTTTAAAACAAGATTTTATAGGACACTTTGTTAAAAGCTTCACTAAAATCCATATACACATTTACTGAATTCACTTCAGCTACTCATTTTATAATTCCGTAAAAAGATGACAATCAAGTTTGTCAGGCAATATATATTGTTTCAGAATAAATTTTTGAATTTAGATGTTAACACCGACTATTAAATAGCTTTGTTATCCTCAGATGTAGTAATAGTCTCCTAATGCTAATGCTCTTCCATAATTTTATTAGTATTAGAAATTAGAATCATGGAACAGTAATTCCAAATCTCACTATTCTTGCCTTTGTTTAAAAAACTGAAGCATGTTTGCTTTTCTGTAGTTTTCTAATTCCACCAAGTTACACGATTTTAAGAAATACCTTTATTAGTGGTATAATTCTTATGTTAGCTACTTTTCTTAATGCCCTAGGATGCATATCATCAGGACCATTTGATTTGTTTATATTCAGATATTCCAAGTATTTCGTTATTTGCTCTTGATCAGTCTTCCTTACTTCTTAATTATTCTAATTGCTTGCTTCTTAATTTTTTTTATTTTTCTTAATTTTAAAAAGGAGTTTAATATTTTAGCCATGTTTAGTCATTCATTTCATCCCCTTCCATCTCTGCAATTTTATTTTTCCTTCAGATGTTATTATGAAAACCCTTATTATCTTAAACCCTTTGGCTAGCGTTTACTCCTTTTTCTTTTTTTTGCTGCCTTATCTTTTCCCTGCAAGCCTTAACTGACTCTGAATATTATTGTTTGGTTGCCTCCCCTTTTCCATTTCCAGAATAGGATTCAATAGTGATTTATTTTCTTGTTTCTCAGTGCCAGAAGCTACCAAAGGCATGGCACAGCCTGTGTGTCATATCACAGGCAAAAAAAGCAGACATGCAAAATGCTTTTCACTTCACTTATGTGAATGACATAACACTGCAGAAACTACTACTTTTAGGTAACCTCATGGTTAATAGTGGCCATTACTTAACGGAAGTTTTTTGCAAGACGGTTACAAAATCCACATCCTATGCTTGATATATACATACCATTCTTGAAGATCTTTGCCTAGGATAATACATTATGTAACAATTTTTCAGTTCACTTGTTATGAGCTTGCTTTTCCAGCAAAATCAATGTGCTTCAGATCATTTTAATCACGGTTAGGATATTGTGTCCTAAAGCTGTTTAAAGAATAACTAAGGAGCCTTTTATGTGATTGATAGCAGAACAAGCTGCTTGAAATATACACACATAAACATAGCTCCATTTGCGGGTTTAACTATTGACTGAATCCTGAAGTGCTCAAATGATTAAGATTTTGAGTCCGTCCCACCCCCACATCCCAAAGACTAGACTGCAACTCAGAACTACGTGGCAGATAGAAAGGTTCTGAATACTTTCTAGTGCCCTCCTTTCACACAGGGATCAGCAAATATTTGGGAGATCCACCCATACAAATCAGTCTGAATGTAAGTTTTCGCCTTAAGTTATTACACTTAAAATTGTTGAGAATAGCATTTATTTATGACCTGGCAATAAACAAACTTAGAAATTCATGCTAATACATCCCTATGATATTCTTTGAATTGTATGTTAAACTACTAGGACAAACTCATCCATGAATGCCACTGCAGTCAGTAGAATTACATAAAGTATGAATTTAGTATTTTCTTGACTATATGAAGTAACAGATGTAATAAATACTGAAATATGTAAACTGAGCAGGTAAATAAATGAAGATTAATGAAATATAATAAAGACATCACAGAGACTGGCCAGTCAAAAGCAAAACCATCTAACACCCTGCTCTGAAAAGGTCATCAGGCCACCTGCAGAAAGAGATGACAACCAGTCCACATTGATTACTTCTTCCGAGCAATATTTAACATTCTGTAATCTTCAGACCAAATAGAATCAACCCTATAAAATTGCATAAACAACTCTTTGTTAGTACAAATACATTGTGATAGAAAGCAACAGAGGTAGCTGTGAGATAAGGCAGCACTGACATCAAAGATTTTTGATAACATGTTTACAAAAGGGAAGTGATATTAGAACCAGTGGTAGGTATTTAGAACTATTTGGAATTTTTTCTGTTTGTATTTAAATACAGAAAATTAAGACTATATTGTTTTAATTAAAACATTTCCTTCTGTTCTTCTTTAGATATTTTGAAACATTCCATTTATAGATTTTTATTAATAAAAGATTTTTAGACTTGTTTACATTAAATTTTATTTTAAAAGACTCCTGTTGGCATTGTGACATTTGAGTTAACACAGCCAATTTAAACATAATTGACTTCAGAGTGTTATGTTCTGCAAATGTATTAGTAAAAAAGATAACAGTGACAACACTGTGATAGTTAATAAGGTTTCCTGATGAAGTCAGAGACATAAATTTGTCTTTTTTGTGCTAGTCAGCAGTGAGAGAGTGAGAGAATGAAGTGTGCCTGCTACATAATAGGCTGCATTTTCACTGAGAATTTCATGTTACAGTGTAAGTGACAAGAGTGTAGTTCAAGTTACTACTTTTTTTATATACATATGTCACCACCATGATTCAATGGCACAGACAAAATGATGCAAAATCCTGCTTACCTTACTCATTCAAGTCCTACTGAAGTCAATGGAACTTACTAGTATCACTAAAGCAAGCAAGATTTGGCCAACAGCTTTATAATAATTTGGTTTGTAGCTGCTTTTTTATTACACTCAACTATTCAAAAGGCAGTTACTCTAAAAGTTCCTACATTTTCATTATATTTAAATTGTACTGTTACCCTCATGACTTTGATTTTCAGAATGGAGCAAGAAATGTAAAGACAAAACAAATTAAACTCAAGTCCAGGTTCTTGTAAAAACACTGTTGCAGTATAGCTATTTAATTTCCTTAAGTATTAGTTACCAGAGTGACATTATGGACCTGATCCTGCAGGTAGTGCTCTGTGTAAAGTGTCACACTCCCTCAACTCTCATAGACTAAGATGAATTCAGGATAGTCAGAAAAGGTATTTAGCACCTTGCAGGATTGAGCTCTAAATCCTGAAATGATACATCTTTGTATGTAACCATGAAATATGTCTGTAAGTGTCTGTCCTTTAAAGGACCTAATCTAGCAGAGTATGTGCATGCCTTTCTGTGACACAGAAGCGGACTTTGTGATCAGACAAACAATCCAAGAGATAGTCTGGCTTGCTACTTAAGCTAAAAATAACCAGATAATTCTCCAGTTCTCCACAAAAAAATAGAGTGAACCAATTAAGGTGAAGAGAGCTCACAGAAAAGTGTGTATGTCCATCACCATTCACATACATCTATAGCCTCTTCTAATTTAAAATCCAGTAGTGTTTTGAGTCGGACCTGTTCTGAGCAGGCTAATTTGTGGGACTGAAACCTTGAGAGAACAACACCGTCAGATGGAGTTTCCAGAGCTGCAGATGAAGAAGCTGACCGTAGTTCTGGGAGAAGAGATGTGGTCTGTAGGGGAGAGTACGGGGAGGATGGATGGACATGCGTAGCAGGTAAGGATACCATGTCTGCCTGGGCCAAGCTGGGGCAAAAAGTATGACCCGGGCCTTGTCCTCTGTGATGTTGCGTAGAACCCTGTGTATGAGTGGAATCAGTGGAAAAGCGTACATGAAGGAGTTGTTCCAAGGAATGAGGTGTGTTTCCGAATCCTGTTCTGGAGCAAAATAAATGGCATTTGCAGTTTGAGGAGTGGCAAACAGGTCTATCAATGGAGTGCCCCAGTGGGAGGACAGCTGTTGAGGTATTGATGGATGTAATTCCCATTCGTGTTTCTCGGAGAACTGTCTGCTGAGTGTGTTGGCGGTAGTGTTGTGACACGTGGGCAGGTAGGAAGCGGTGACTTTTATGTGATGATGTATGCACCAATTCATAGTTTAATGGCCATTGTGCATAGGGAGTGAGATTGTGCTCCTCCCTGCCTGACAGATCAGAGTTCTAGGAGATTGATGTGCGGGCGCATCTCTAATAGGGACCAGCGGCCCCGTGCCTTGTGGTTGCCTAAGTGCGTGCCACAATCTATCTGGGACCATGGTTAACATGAGTACTGGGGAGTGTGGATGGAAGGGAATCTCCGTGCATAGGTTCTCTGGTTTTGTCTACCAAAGTAGGGAGGCCAATATGTTCGGTGGCGGAGTCAGTGTTATGCAGAAAACTATGTCTGCTGGGTTGGATGAATGTATATATGGAAATAGGCATCTTGTAGGGTGAGAGCTGTGAACCAGTCCCCTTGTGCAGTGTGGGTATTATTGTGCCCAATGTGACCATCTTGAATTTTTGCACCTGTACAAGCATGTTCAGTTGGCGTAGATCCAACGTAGGTCTCCACCCCGTGCCTTTCTTTTGGGAGTAGAATCCTTTTCCCCGATGTTGCATCAGCACATGTTTGACTGCATCTAGGTGGAGAAGATGAGCCACCTCCACGCAGAGAAGGTGCTCGTGAGAGGGGTCCCTAAGAGGGACAGAGAAGGAGAAATGATAGGTAGGGAAAATAGGAAAGGGATGGAGTAACCTGACTGAGCTATTTCCAGGACCCAACAGTCCTGCGTGATCTGTTGCCAGACATGGTGGAAAGTCTGGAGGCGGTAGCCAAATGGGCAAATAGGCGATGGAGTCAAGGGGTGGTTGCATGTACCCCTGACCAGCACTTTCAAAAATTGTTACCCAATGGTGGGAAGTAGTTGGTTGTGCCTGAGTTTGCCTGCATGTAAGAGGTCTGTTGCAGTTTTTACCAGTGTCATACGGTGTAGACTGGGGTTGGTGATATTGTTCTGCGCTGGGCGTTTGGTAAGGTTGATACCCTTGTCTTCTGGGGAGGGACGGGTAAGTGCCCAATGTGCAGAAAGTGGCTCTAGAGTCTTTCATAGTGTGAAAGATTTCATATTGGGTTTGTTTGTTTGTGTTTGTCTGTGGGAAAAGAGGTTATCTTTGTCAAAGGAAAAAAAACAGGAGTACTTGTGGCACCTTAAAGACTAACAAATTTATTGAAGCATGAGCTTTCGTGAGCTACAGCTCACTGTAGCTCACGAAAGCTCATGCTTCAATAAATTTGTTAGTCTTTAAGGTGCCACAAGTACTCCTGTTTTTTTTGCGGATACAGACTAACACGGCTGCTACTCTGAAATTTGTCAAAGGAGAGACTCTCCACTTTGGACTGCAAATCTTTGGGATATCGGATGCCAAGAGCCAAGAAAACCAGCACATCACCACTGCAGCGGTGCGGGCTGCTGGATCAGACACATCCAGGGATGCTTATAATGCCATGCTAGACACCAATTGACCTTCGACGAGGACTAACTGGAAGTCTGCTCTCCTGTCCTTCGGTATATGGGAGGCAAATCAAAGAGCTTGTTGTAGTTGTCATGGTCATAGCTTGCAAGGAAGGTAGAATAAAATTGCAATTCTAAATTGCAAAGTAGAAGAGTATAAACCTTGCGGTCCAGGAGGTCAAGATGTTTGAGGTCCTTGTCCTGCAGAGTGGGCTAGTAGTGTGGCTGCTTTGTTCTGTGTGTTGCTGCATCAACCACAATAGAATTGTGTTGTGGGTGGGAAAAAAGAAATTAATGTCCCTCGCAGGCATGTAGTATTTATGTTGAGCTTTCTTGCATGTTGGTGAATGGAGGCAGGGGTCTGCGAGAGAGTACCAGCTGGTTCTAGGAGAGCTTTCTCTATGGGTAGTGCTATCTTTGAAGGTGCAGAAGGTTGGAGGATTTTGAGAAGCCTATGTTGTGTCTCCTGGACTTCCTCCAAAGGGATGTCCTGAGTTCGTGGAATTGCATAAAGCCGTCCATGTTTTGTGGAGGTGGAGGCATAAGGGCGACTTCTGTGGCTGATGGCGAGGCAGGAGCCAGTAAAACAGGGAAGGGGTCATAGCCCACGTCTTCAGGAAGGGGTTCAGGAGCTCTAGATGTTGATAGAGCTGGAGGTATAGGCATAGGATGAGCTTGCGGTCTGGTAGAAGGAGCACAAGGAGAAGCAGTGGCAGGAGCCAACCACTGGTACCAGTGAGGCCAGGGCATCGGGTAGGAAAAAAAATGGGTCCCAGCCACTGGGGGACAAAGTAGAGAAACTGAGGCTGATTCTTATGATGCCCCATGTCTTGGGTTATATATGGCTCCAGTGGGGGCGGGAAGACTATCAGTGAAAGTATCCAGGTCACGTGGGGAGAGCTGCTGTTCAAACAATGAGTGCTCCCTGTCCCAGAGCGGAGAGTCAGGCCTAGGGGCCACAGAGATATCCTGCTAATGCAGGAATTGTTGCTGCTCTGTAGGCTGGTGTGCTGCAGAGCATGAAGTCTGAGCGGCAACCCAGAGTGATTTTAGTTTCACTTTGGCAGGAGCTGAGAGCTGTTTGTGAGAGCCTCGCAGAGGGTCTGAATCTGCTGGGGGTAGCAGGCAGGCTCGGTGCCGGAGGTGGAACTCGTTGGCACCGGGTCCATTGTCGGTGCCGGGGAAACCGGTGCTGAGGAGAGCTTCCCGCTGCGGGAAGTCGAGTCCCTGCTTTAGAGCCCCGTGAGAGTTGCTTGTAAAGTGCAGGGGTGGTCAGAGTTGCCTGCTCTCGGCTCTGACAGCACCAAGGGTAAAGACTCTGCAGGAAATCAGTTACCCTCTTGAGTGTCTCTGAGAGGAGACATTAGGGCTTCCTGCCTCTTCAGGTGAGAGGGTGAAGCCGGACTTCCAGTCGGTTCTGATCTGGCAGGGGAGCATGAGGGAGCGGGTTTACTGCTCTGCTCCATAGGCAGCTGCAATGCTTCTTGCCTCTGCTCCAGAGAGGGTGAAGCCGGACTTCCGGTCGGTTCTGATCTGGCAGGGGAGTGTGAGGGAGCGGGTTTGCCATTACCTGTCTCCAGAGGCGGCTGCAGGGATTTCTGCATGAGAAGCAGTCTCAGCGGCAGGTTCCTGTCAGGACGAGCCCTGGTTTTGAGGCTCATGCAGTGGACACACTTGGCAGGGACATGTGTCTCGCCAAGGCACTTCACACAGCACGAGTGCCCATTGGACATTCGCATAAAGTCCTTACAGGAAGCACATTCCTTGAATCCTGAAGCCCCTGGCATTATTGAATTAGTAATGCCAGGGGAGAGAGTCTCAGTGGGAGAAAACCTGAGGAATTTTTTTTTAAACTAAGTAACTATTCTAAAGGAAGGGAAACAACTAGGATATTACTAACTATTTCTGTGTAATTGTTTCATTCAAAGACCAGTGAAGAGGATCAGCACTGCTCCGAGTCCCATCTTCGGCCGAGGGCGGTTGAGAAGGAACCGAGGAGGGTGCGGGACGCACGCGCTCAGGAAGATTCCAACGAGACGGGAGATACCAACTGAGTGCGTGCGTCCCAACCAGGCACTGCTACCGAAAATCTCCGATCAACGGCACCGGGACGCACCGTCACCTATAGTGGAGCAACCACAGGGACAGCACTCGAAGAAGAAGTTTAACTACATCCATTATAGAAACTTCTGAATTTTATTTATTTCCCCACATTTCCCTAATATTATCCCATCTGCACAAACACCCCCACTCCCAATATTTTTATCTGGATCTCATGTTAGGTCCACTATCCTTCAGTAAATGAGTTTCAGATAGACCATTCTTCAGAATACCACAGCAATTCTCCTTTATTCACTTAAAGAATCACTCGTGAATAAAGGCATTCCCCTTTACTAACTTGCCCAGATCCTATATGGCCATGAAATGAGCGAACAAGACTTAAAATTATACCTTCAGTGCTGAGCGTGAGGATGTTTATAAACCAGTGACAATGCTGAGTGTGAGGATGTTTATAAACCAGTGGTTGATATTGTGTCATTGTTATGTTAATGTGTATGTCTAACATCTATTTTCTACCCATATATTTAATACCCTTAAGTATCTGCAAAATGTAACTTTTTCATTTAAAAATCTCTCTTAGCTGGATGATAAAAATAGCAAGTAAGCCACCAAAACAAACCATCTCCTCTTTTAATAAATGTGTACAGATTTTAATTAAATTTCATGCAAAATACTGCACCTATGTCTGAGATCTTCTAAATCAAGTTTCAGTTTGGAGTAAAACAGTATAGCCAAATTGTAAACCCAATGGAGAATGGAACTGACAAAACTTCAATCACTAGTTGTTAACACTGCACTACAGCATTATTTTAGGATATTTACATATGAAACAAATGCTTCTTTAACTTCCACATCTGATTTATTGATGCCTGCAGAAAATTCAGTCCCCAGTTGTGTGCCCTCTCATGGCTGAGCCCGGCACAGCAGCCCCTCTGTCTTTGTTGCCTCCAGAAGGCAGTAGCTCAGGCCACCCAATGGTGTATCCCTCCTTGTGATTCAGCCCTCTAGCCGAGTCACGTAGCCTCACCTCGCTTAGTCTCAACCCTTCTGGAGTAACACAAAGTCCAAATAAAATCCAGTAACCTTACACCAGATCTTCAGCCCCAATCTGGGCTAAAAGGTAATAATTGGAGATATACTAATCTCCTAGAACTGGAAGGGACCTTGAAAGGTCATTGAGTCCAGCCCCCTGCCTTCACTAGCAGGACCAATTTTTGCTCCAGATCCCTAAGTGGCCTCCTCAAGGATTGAACTCACAGCCCCAGGTTTAGCAAGCCAATGCTCAAACCACTGAGCTATCCCTAGGACTCAATAGTCCCTATTCCTTTATGGCCAAGGCTTATATCTCCCCCACCTGGGGGAGGCTGTTAAGACAACCTATGCCTACCGTCTCCTCTGGTTCCAACCCAGGGACCAAGCCAGCAAAGATCTACTTCTTAAGATCCCTCACGGCTTCCCTGGGCTGCTCCTATGTTTGTCTGTTTGCACACATCTTTCACAAAACTGCACATTCTATTATTTTCTCCCTGGAGCTCTGTCTCCTCATATATCTTCCTCCCATGCTGCTGAGGTGCTTTCCTAAGGTAGTTCTCAGCCTGTCTGTTGGCCAAGTCTCCCCCCTCCCCTGCCTTTTATCCCAGCTTTTGCTAATTTTCCACTTAGTCACACCTGGAGAAGTAATTGATACACCTATTAATCACTTCTTAGCAGCTAGTGTGAGGTCTATACACCCCATCACAGCCATAGTTCTGAACAATTATTTAATGGAGCATCATAACTTCTCTATTACATGAACTAGCTTTTCTAATACCCATCTCTTTCTGCTCAAGTCCATGCTTCTAACATTCTTTATGATTCATTGTTCTGATCATTCTCTCTCTCTCTCACACACACACACACACTTTCTGAGCAGCAAGATCCTCTACTGATTAGCAGTGACCTGGGGTGGGTTTTGCCTTCCTCTGCAGGGTATGGGTATGGGTCACTTGCCAGGATCAACTGGGTATATCTCAATCACTTCCCTGGCATTGCAGGGGCTTCGGGTACCCGTACACCTCAGTCTCTCTGCCTCTGGCACATAATGGTCCAGTATCCTGTGGGCTATAATATTTTGGTCTAATTTTGGTTGTTGGGTTTAGCGTGTAGGTGTTGGTGGCCTGTGATATACAGGCGGTCAGACTAGATGATCTGGTGGTCCCTTCTGACATTTAACTCTAAAGCCTGGTCAACACTACGCGTTTAAACCGAATTTAGCAGCATTAAACCGATTTAACCCTGCACCCGTCCACACAATGAGGCCCTTTATATCAATATAAAGGGCTCTTTAAACCGGTTTCTGTACTCCTCCCCGATGAGAGGAGTAGCGCTGAAATCGGTATTGCCATGTCAGATTAGGGTTAGTGTGGCCGCAAATCGACAGTAATGGCCTCCAGGCGGTATCCCACAGTGTACCACTGTGACCACTCTGGAAAGCAATTTGAACTCGGATGCACTGGCCAGGTAGACAGGAAAAGCCCCGCGAACTTTTGAATTTCATTTCCTGTTTGCTGAGCATTGGAGCTCTGATCAGCACGGGTGGCGATGCAGTCCCAAATCCAAAAAGAGCTCCAGCATGGACTGTACGGGAGATACTGGATCTGATCGCCGTACGGGGAGACAAATCTGTACTATCAGAGCTCCATTACAGAAGACGCAATGACAAAGCATTTGAAAAAATCTCCAGGCTATGATAGACAGAGGCCACAGCACAGTGCTGCGTGAGAAGCGTAACGGAAAGCCAAAGAATCAAATGGACGCTCATGGAGGGAGGGAGGAAGGGGGTACTGAGGACTCCAGCTATCCCACAGTCCCCGAAGTCTCCAGAAAGCATTTGCATTCTTGACTGGGCTCCAAATGCCTGAAGGGTCAAAAACATTTTCCCGGGTGTTTCAGGGTATATATCGTCAATTTACACACTTCCCCCCACCCTGAAAGAAAAGGGGAAAAAAATTGTTTCTCACCTTTTTTCAATGTCACCCTATGTCTACTGCATGCTGCTGGTAGACGGGGTGCTGCAGCGCTAAACCGCAGCATCCTCTCCCCTCCCCTCCCTGGTGGCAGACGGTACAGTGCAAAAGGACTGATAGCCGTCCTCGTCATCATCCTGGGAGTGCTCCTGGCTGGCCTCGGTGAGGTCGGCCGGGGGCGCCTGGGTAAAAATAGGAATGACTCCTGGTCATTCCCAGCAGATGGTACAGAACAGCTGGTAACCGTCCTCATCATAGCAACTGGGAGCTGAGCCGTATCAGCCCACGCCCTTTCATGTGTAAAGAAAAGATTCTGTACTGCCTGGACTATCATAGCAGTGGGGGCTGGGCTCCTCTCCCCGCCCCCACCCTTTAATGTCCTGCCTGGACTATCATAGCAGCTGGAGGCTTCCTCCCCCTCATTTTATCTCACTAAAAAGTCTGTGTTTCTTATTCCTGCATTCTTTATTACTTCATCACACAAATGGGGGGGACACTACCATGGTAGCCCAGCAGGGTTGGGGGAGGAGGGAAGCAATGGGCGGGGTTGTTGCAGGGACACCCCCTAGAATGGCATGCAGCTCATCATTTCTGCGGGATCTCTGGGGCTCTGACACGGAGCGGCTGTGCTCTCTGGTTCTCTAGTAGACTTGCCCCATATTCTAGGCTGGACTGACTCTATTTTTAGACAAAACATAGGAAGGGAATGACCCAGGGAGTCATTTCCATTTTTGCCTATGCGCCCCCGGCCGACCTCAGCGAGGCCAGCCAGGAGCACCCATGATAGCAGCAGACGGTACAGAACGACTGATAACTGTCATCTCATCGCCAATTTACAATGGCAGACGGTGCAATATGACTGGTAACCGTCTCTGCTACCTTGGAAAGGCAAATGAATGCTGCTGTGTAGCAGTGCAGTACCGCGTCTGTCAGCAGCAACCAGTACACATACGGTGACAGTGACAAAAGGCAAAATGGGCTCCATGATTGCCATGCTATGTCGTCTACCAGGGCAATCCAGGGAAAAAGGGCGTGAAATGATTGTCTGCCGTTGCTTTCCTGGAGGAAGGATTGAGTGACGACATTTACCCAGAATCACCTGCGACACTGTTTTTGCATTGGGATTTCAACCCAGAATTCCAATGGGCAGGGGAGACTGCGGGAACTATGGGATAGCTACAAGATAGCTACCCACAGTGCAATGCTCCGGAAATCGAGGCTAGCCTTGGTACATGGACGCACACCGCCGAATTAATGTGCTTAGTGTGGCCGCGTGCACTCGACTTTATACAATTTGTTTTACAAAACTGGTTTATGTAAAATCGGAATAATCCCGTAGTGTAGACATACCCTAAGATTCCATTACACTAAATACAAGCCTCCAGTCCCCATCTTCATGTGCCTTCACAATTGAACTCCTCTTTATTCTTTCATATTAATCTTAAGGGGTCACTCCAACTGCTCTGAAAATGATGCCAGCCTCCAATGCCCATCTGTCCACTTCTCACACAAGTATATTTGCAGAATATCTTCATATACTCAAAATATATGGGATAAGGAAATTTTATTTTTAACATGAAATCATGTTCAGAAAAAGACCACGAGCTGTTAAACACCCATTTCTCCAGCAGAACATCCAGTCATATCCAGAAACCAGAAAATTGCTGCTAGAATGACTCCATTTTTATCCAGGTGGATCTACTGTGATGCATTAGTCAAGTGTAAATCAATAAACCCGTTTGAGGTATTACCTTTTCTTTATCTAATAAAAGTACATATGCTTTCAGAATCCTGAAACTCTGTCTTAAATGCCACAAAAAAAAAAACCTCTTAGAGAAGGCCCACAGAGTAAAAGGACAATAAAGACAATAGGTGCCACTCTAACTGATTAATTCTATACAGTTCTTAGCCCTTGAGAACAGACTAGAGATAGATCTATAAAACTGAATTGATTTGAAAAGTCATTGTAGACGTTAGGTGAAGACAGTATATGAAATCACCTCTGAGGCAAGGAGGGAAAGAAGAATTGGATATTTAATTAATAAGTGAAGAAAGAAATAAGAAGGGGAGAGGAAATTGCAAAATTCACTATAAGATTAGACTACTCAAATATGGTAAAGTACCCAAAGTTTCAGCTGTTTGTATTTATCATAAGATTGCAACCTATATTAAAAAGAGCTGGGTACTATCCAGTATGTTCAAAAATCTTTTATATCTCGCATCATGCAAAAAAAATAGAAAATTAATTATCAAAGGATGCAAAAGTCTATCTAAATTCTGAAAACATAATAGGAGAGAGAGATGCTGAGGGCAAAACATTTTGTTTTTTCAAAATTGTCCTTCTCTCTGGTAAACTGACCATGCTCATTCCTAAAGGGAAATGTTAACAAAAGTCTAATTAGCTAATATTGCACAGTGTTCATAATTTCCCTTAATTTTTGTTGCCTTCCCAGATAACTTCATAATAAACATCTATAGTTTGGCTTCCTGCATTTATAATGCTATACTACTAATAAAGAATGACATTGTTCTAATACTGCTTTTCTGTATTGAACATTTTTTTAATATAGAGTGGTTGAATGTCATATTTTAGGACCTGATTCTGAAAACACACATATAAGTAACTTTATTTATATGAAGAATCCCACTGATTTCAATGAGATTACTCATGTGTGTAAAGATCCTCATGTCTGTAAGTGCTTGCAAGACCCAGGTCTTGGCCTCATTTGAAGAAAAAAGTCTTTAAATGCTAGCTAATGGCATGCTTGGATTTCCCACACGTACAGCTTGAAATTGCATATAGCTAAGAGCCAAGGCAGAATTGTGCATGCCTGTACTGCACTAGCAGATGTGCTTATTTTACTCTTCCTTCCTCTAGATCCTCCATCCCTGTCAGTATCAATGTGAGAAAACTGCAAGTATGATGGCCATCATCTTGGCCAATGCCTTGGATTAACCTCATAAGCTTCAGAGGTAAAAGCACAAGTCTTTGCATTTGTTCCAGAGAACCAGGTTCACAAGAAGAGAACTGCACAGACTCACATCCCCTGTGGACTGGGCACATAGGGAGATGCATAAGACACACTGACCAACAGGTTACTCAAGTGAAATACATAACAACTGACTGAAATATACATTTTGGTAAGTGACACCAAAATTTACAGATTATCATAGTTTTGAAGTACAAATGTATTAAAAAAGGGGTCTTCTCATTGCCTGAATCCCATGATCCCCCCCATCATAAATATAAAGGGAAGGGTAAAAACCTTTATGTATGCAGTAATATAAAATCCCTCTTGGCCAGAGGTACAGAATCACTTACCTGTAAGGGGTTAATCAGTTCAATTAAACCAGTTGGCACCTGACCAGAAGGACCAATGGGGAAAGAAGATACTTTCAAATCTGGGGGGGGGGGGAGGTTTTGTTTGTGCTCTCTTTGTGTGTGACCTCTTGGGACAAAGAGAGAGACCAAGCAGGAAAAACACATCTCCTAAAAAGATCCTGAAATGATGCATCTAAATTACAGAAATTGTAAGTAATAGCAAGGAAATGTATTAGATTATCTTTTGCTTTAGCTTGTGAATTTTCCCTATGCTAAGAGGTAATTTTATTTCTGCTTTGTAACTGGGAAGCAGAATCAGAGGAGAATCCTCTGGGTTTTAAATCTTTTTATTTACCCTGTAATGTTATCTTCCATCCTGATTTTGCAGGTGTGAATTTTTTTTTTTAAATAAAATTCTTCTTTTAAGAGCCTGATTGATTTTCAATGTCCTAAAACCCAGGCATTTGGTCTGTACTCACTTTGTTAATCTATCGCTTGATTTATTATTTTCAAGCCCCCCACCCCCAGGAAAGAGGATGAAGGGACTTGAGGAGAGATCGGCTCCAAGTGGCCCCTCCCTGAATGTTTAAATCACCTGATGGTGGCAGTAATACCATCCAAGGACAAGGAAAGGAATTTGTGGCTTGAGGAAGTTTTTAACATAAGCTGGTGGAATATAAGTTTAGGGGGTCTTTCATGCGGGTTCCCACATCTGTACCCCAGAGTTCAGAGTAGGGAGGGAACCCTGATACCCCCACATAAATCAGCAGCAGGATTAGAACCCCCCTAGAGCATCACATCCCTAGCTTATTTACTATTTGATGTAAAGGAGTAATTGTTACCTGTTTTGTAAACCAGTCACTGGAGGAGGCCTAGCCCACTTTCACAGAGGGTTAGTACAACTATTTATTAGGCAGCTGTAGAATAGTGGGGATCAGGAACCCTGGATTCTATCCCAGGCTGTGGGGGAGAAGTGTGGTTAATTATGGTTAAAGACAGGATAACCAAAACTGGTTTAGTCGAAGGCAGTGAAGAGCAGTGGGGATGACTAACTGCTAACTAATTTAAAAAATGGAGTGGAAGAGTTTTTCAACAGCTCTTCCCTGACTGCTTTCTAGGTTGGAGCTAATAGCCTGAGTCAATAATACTTTATACAGCCATTAGAATAAGTGAGATTTGAACTCCTAATCTACTTTTTCACACTTTAGAGAACTTTCTTGGGAGCCATAGACAGTAGTTAGTGACAGAGCTTTTCTCACTTCTCTCCCTTCACCCCTCCATGAGGCATTCTCACAGCAGCAGATTTGTTGTCAAATTAATCAGATTTAGCTTATTTCACAAATTTTCAGCCTTTCAGTTATAAAATGTTCTATAGACAATCACTATCCTTGGGTAACCAATAGTTGAGCAATCAGCACATCAAGAGCAGTAACGTGAATAAAGAATAAATAACAGAGTGGTTTAGATTTCTTGGGGGGAAAATATAGAGAGGACAATTCAATGAAAAATTACCAAATAGGGTGATTTTTAAAACTCTTATTATCCTCGCTGTATGAACTCAATCTTCATCAAACCACCATGAAAAATTCAAATAGTGCTCAAAGTTTATATCCGATATTTTGTTTTTCTGCCATATCAAAGATTTTTATAATAAGTTTAAAGCTCTCATTAAACTGAGCACTGCTGACACAACTTAACTCTCAAGTGTCTTTTGTAATTAACTGAAAATGGCCCACTTCTAAGCTTCTACTGTATACATTTAGAAGACAGTTAAAGAAATAGCTATGGTGTCATTTATGCAATTTGCTTTGCAATGTTCTGCACTGTCCACTAACATAAACATTAAAGAAAACCTACTAGCATGAATATCTCTGTTTAAATTATGTACCACCTTCTCAAGAACAAAAAAGGGGACACTGGGGGAAAACATAACAGGAGTTAAAGAGTACCTATCTGTTGGAAGAGAGGAAGATATACCAGGTAGCAATCAGTTACAAAATGGCTACTTCAGGGCTGCAGCAGCTTTGTTTTGCCAAATGTATATGGTTGGATCCAGAAAGGAATGCTGAGAAAAAAGTTCTTGTAAGAGGGCAGCCTGGACACGTTTAATAGGAAATATGAAGTCGTGTGCTCCTGACAGAGGGATTGTGCACTGTACATCATGTCTGCCTTATAAGACTCCAGCTGGTAGAGGTAGCCAAAGTAAGAATTGCTGCACTGATGGGGGACAGGGCCAGCTGCACATCCATGTCTTCCGACAGGGACTAAGGGACCCGCCGCTGAATGCATGTCCCTTGGCCCCAGGGCTGGCTTTAGGATATGCGGGGCCCAATTCGAAAGAGCTGCCGCCGAAATGCTGCCGAAGACAGCGGCAGGGATTGAGCTGCCGCCGAAGATAGCAGAGGCAATTCGGCAACCGACTGAGCTGCCGCTGCTGTTTCCGGTGGCACTTCAGTGGAGGGTGCGGAGCACCTCTTCCGGATGCTGCAGGGCCCTCTTATGCACAGGGCCTGATTCCCAGGAATCGTGGGACTCACCCTAAAGCGGGCCCTGCTTGGCCCATGCCACTTCCTGCCATTGGTCTGGAGCGGTGAAACGCAGCCAGTGGGAGCCGTGATTGGCCAAACCTGAAGATGACGCAGGTAAACAAACTGGCCTGGCCCACCAGGATGCTTAACCTGGCAAGCCGCGTGCCAGAGGTTGCCAACCCCTGCTCTAGGGGGTTCTAGACAGGCAAACACAAGCAGCGGGGGTTGTCCTGTTTTCAAGTGCAGACAATGACTTTTTGGCTTTAACCATAAAGACAGAGGAAAAAACTCTCTTTCTACTGAGAAGGCAAGAAGACAGCCCAGCCTGGCTGTAATATGTTGGAAGGATTTTGGGTGAGCTTTCTTGCTTTATAGGGCATGACAATATCTTGTTAATTTTATTTAGGCTCTAGAAAACATATTATGATTTTATTTGCTAGGTAACCATTTGTTTCCATTCATTCTACTGGCTTTTTCTCAAATCTCTGTTCTTTGTTAAATACATTTTCTCTTGTTTCTACTATAAACAAATCTAAGTGGTGAGCATTAAGCAGAGCTGTATTCCAAGGTGTAACTGGTAAACCGTGGTGTACTGTTCCTTGGGAAATAGAAGAGCAGGGGATACACCGACTGCCCAGTGGAACAGAGGCTAGACACACCAGGGAGATGCTTGGAGGGCTTTGAGGTTGGAGTGTGCCTACCACTAACCTGCAGAGGGACAGTGGAACCTGTGTGGGCTGCGAAAAGAGTGCTTGTGCCCAGGGCTAGTGCTGTTAGGGAGGTGACCCCTGTCAGGCAGAGAAACATCCTTGGGTACCCCCAGGAAGCATCACACTCCTTTCCCTCTGCTTATAAGTCCATTTATCTTATTCCTTTCTAGCTAAGCCCACCCCTACAAAAGATGGAAAAACCTGGAGCTAATGTGCCATTTGCTGCCATCACATTGTTCATTCCACTTGTGAATTATGTCCCTTTCCCCACACTCTGTCTGCTGGTCTGTTCAGATAGTCCGATCCCTAAAGAGCTTACAATCTAGTACTCTGTGCTAGAGTAGTGTCTAGCACAGTGGGACCCCCTTTCTGTCTGGTACATAGGCACTACTGTAATAAACATGAATAATTATGTCCTTATTCAGGCAAAATTCCTGCTGACAGTAGATGGAATTTGTCTTAAGAACTGTAATATTGGCCTCAAAATAAAGAACCAACACCCACATTATATATTGTTTATTATAAATTGTTTTCATTAATTCTAATGAAGTTTAGCCCATCAGAAAATTGTGTTATAAATAAAGTTCATGTGAAATTAATATCGCCTCAAATAGATTAACAAAACTGAATACAAGCCTGAAAAATCCTATTTTCTTCCCCCAGGGAACTTAACTAGAAACAAAAGGGGTTCAGACACTGTAATATTTATAAATCAATTATGCATAATTTGTAAACTTGTACTATACCTCATATTCAACTTTGCCTGGCTTACAGCATGTTTTATATTTCTTGTTAACAGAGAATGCAAATGAAGCTCAAAGGAATTCTACAGTGACCTTTGTTTTATTACAATTACTGCATATTTATAGATGAACAGCTAAACTTCAGTTTGAAATTTCAGAGCCACAACAATTTTGAGTTTGAATCCTTTGATAAAGCCCATACCGTGATTGAATAAACTTAATAAAATTAATTCCTCAAGAAGAAAGAGCTTCTCAGAATAAATTGCTTTGTGTATATTGAAATGTTAAATAGAGCTGCCAATGTATTTTTACAAATTATAAATTAAACAAAACTGCAATACTGATAGATGTCAAGATGGGATAATATTTTTTTTAAATAACTCGGGAGAGAATTAATTCAGATTCCATTACTGGTCTGAGATGTGAACATGAATGTATTGTAGCAGAGGCAGTGTTGTCTAGTGGGTAGGTTGCTGGATTAGGAGCTAGAAGACCTGAGTTTTATTCATGCCTATCCCACTGTGTAACTGGGCACCTTTGTCTACCTTTTCTATTGAGACTGCAAACTCTTTGGGGTAGGGACTGTCTCTTATAATGTGGATCCTAGTCCCAGTTGCACAAGTGAAATACAAATAAGTACATTTTTTTAAAAAGATTTGACTCAAGCAAAAAATTAAAGGTTCTAGCTTCTGAGGCAGACCATAGAAGCCAGTTTTTGGGAGGCTCTGGTGGTGTGGTTGCCAGACTTATACTGTATTATTTTAGTAGGCCCACCAAATCCACTTTACAGTTAATTAGCTTATTGAAAGACTAAAATATTCAGTTATTGTACAACAATATAGACCTGATTCTGCTTCCATTGAAGTGAAAGGCAGAAATTCCATTGACTCCAACAGGAGGACTGAGCCTGAAGAAGCTACTTGCTGCCCATCATCTTCACATAAGCACTGCCAAACAAGACACAAAATTGAATCTCTGCCACCACAGACTTGGTATTCAGATTTATATATCACTAGTAAATATTCATTAATAATACTGCAGAGTATATCTATTAACTCAGGCTTTTCCTGTGGTAACGGACGATGAGTGAAGGGTTATTCTCTGTTTCAAGGGTGTGAGGAAATTCTTTCAAGGGCTGACCCAAATTCCACTGAAGTCAGTGGCTGTGCGAAAGTGTGAGTGCATTTTTATATGCACTCACTTTAAACTTTAAACTTTAAACAAACAAGTAGTAAGGTTTTATAAGCTGCTAAAATAAAAGAATGGAAATGATCAATATATTAGACTAAAATACAATCATTAGAAATAACAGCATGTAATCCTTGACAACAAAAGTAGGTATACTAATTAAAAGATATTGTGATCAGTACATGTTCCTTTCACAAAGCTATCGTTTACTTCAAAGAATATCTGAAATCAAACATTCAAGGTTCTGATTGTGAGAGGTGCAAGCATAACAAACATCCACTGAAATCATAAGGAGTTGAGTTGCTTATAACCACCTAATGAAATAACTCATAGTAGGCGGCCTGATCCAAAGTCTAGTGAAGTCAACAGGAACTTCTTAATTGACTTGTGGGCTTTGGACCTGACCAAGTGAGCAGAAAAATGCAATTGTCATTAATTTTTGAAGAAAATAACCTGGATGTTCATTTTATCAAGAATCAGCCTCACGTATAAAAATTTCACTTCTTTCTTTGTATTTTATATTCTTGGTGAGATCAAGCTATTTGCAAACAACATGCCAGTTTTGTTTTTTTAAGAATGTCTTGTATCAAATTTTTATTTAATTCTTCTAGTAACCATCCATGTAAAGCTGAAAAGTGTAGTGTTCCACTTATGCTTATCTTCCCATCACAACTTGCATTCTAAGGTCATGGATGAAAGAACTACTATACACACACACACTCACTCTTTTCCTATAAAAGCTTTTTAAGTAGCTCTTTGTACTGACTCAATGCTTTGGAAGATAGAATTAGTTATTTTAGTTCCTTCTAAATGTCGATCTAGACTGGAATACTAGTTGCACATTAAATATTGCATATCCCAATATAAATATACTAGGCTCCATTCTGCCTTTTTGGTCCTGAATGGGCATATTTCCCCTCCTCTACACCTTTCGTATACTATAACTTTACATTTTAATTCTTTGATGAAGCCATATTATATAATACAGCATTATTGCTATATGGTAGCAATCTTGTGTTGGCCTTGGGACAGGTTTGGCAGTGCTGCATTTCATTTACTTCTCAAATATGAAAACAAAAATGTTGTCATAGACAGAAGTGTATAAATGTATAAATATTCTATGTAAACTTTACAAGTAATTTGCACACTTTCTACCATGGAATAGTGCATCAAATGTGTGAATTTAAGGAGAAGTGTGGTACAGTAAGTCTTCCCTTTCTGATTCTCTTGGTATCTTTATGTCTGAAATCAGAAAAGAGCCTGCCACTGATGTGTTCAGATGCCAGTGCATATGCTATTGGAATTTGTGACAAAGTGACTAACACTACATTTCCTGTGTACTCAGAAATCCCATTGAAATCATTTCACAGTGGATGAGCAAGTAGTGCAAAATCAGGCCAAAGGGCAGCCCTGGATTGCCAATTGCCAAGACCCAATTAATCTGAATTTCTCATCCCCTCCCCCTTAGCTAGAATTACTTTGAAGAAGAGCAGTAAATGCCTATAGTTGCTCTATGGCGGTAGAGTACTGAAGAAAATTGTTTGTAATGAGACAAGAATGTGGAATAAGATTGCAAACTTTAGTATTATAAAACACAAAATAATGTAATATTTCCTTGTAGTAACCATGAGTATAATCCTGAGCCTTTCACCCTCACTCATGCAAATTATTCCTGCTGAATTTATGGAGGTGCTTACTCATGTATGAAACAATTGTGGAAGAGGGTCCTATTTATGTTGACTAAAAACTGCATGAGAAAACTTGCATATATAACATACAAGATCAAGAGAAGAAACCCTATTGGGTCATTTAGTTCAGTCCCCTTCCAGTGCAGCAATTATCCATACAGTATATTTGCTAGTGCTTTGTCCAGTCTAAATAGCAGTAGTGCTACTTCTCAAAAGTAGTACTAAAGAAAAGACTGATTGTACATTACATACATTCAAGTACAATGGATTTGCATCTTAACAAAAATGTGACCCATTTTCACGTTGCTAGGATCAGTGACACGAGAAATGATCTATGTATTGCAGTCAAGTATCAGGGGGCAGCCGTGTTAGTCTGTATCCACAAAAACAACAAGAAGTCCAGTGACATCTTAAAGGCTAAGATTTATTTGGGCATAGACTTTCATGGGTAAAAAAACCCACTTCTTCAGATGCATGGACGGTATCTGCATGTCCATGCATCTGAAGAATTGGGGTTTTTACCCATGAAAGTTTATGGCCAAATAAATGTTAGTCTTTAAGATGCCACCGGACTCCTTGTTTATGTATTGCAGAAGTACTAGTTATACTACATGTTTCCAGAAGTATATTGTTTGGAAGATAATAGGTACAGCTTCCTTGTTTGAGCTAATTCCTCCTATTGCTGAACATCTGCCCCCCCCCCCCCTTGGACAAACAACTACCCATCGTGTGGTTCTCAGGTAAAATACATCAAGCTGTAGGAGGGGAAAATTCTGGCTTTAATCTCTTTTAGTCATTTAGCACTTTCAAAATAGTGAAAAACTTCAGAGGTGAAAACAGTTGCATTCTTTTCTAGGTGCTTCTAAACGGAGGATACAATATGGAGGTTAGGTCCATCAATAGCTATTAGCCAGGATGAGCAGGGATGCAAAACCATGCTCTGAGGGTCCGTAGCCTCTGTTTGCCAGAAGCTGGGCATGGACAACAGATGATGGATCACTCAATGATTGCCTGTTCTGTTCATTCTCTCTGAAGTACTTAGCACTGGCCATTGTTGGAAGATAAGATATGGGCTAGATGGATCATTGGTCTGACCCAGTATGACTGTTCTTTTATTCTAAATTGTAGTCATAAAGAACAGTTTGGCTTATCACCTCATATGGTCAGGCCCAACAGAGGAGAATCTGAAGAACTTGAGAGTATTTATCACACTGAAGAAGGCTGTCAGCCCTCCACAAAATCTGTCCTAAAAAGTCATCATTGAAGTATTTTAGTACTATTATAAACCTCTGAAGAATGCTTTGAGACAAGAGACAATGCTATGAGAAATGATTCCAATGGAAATGAGGAGCCTCAATATCTTTGAAGATCAAGGCCTCGAAGCCCAATCCCGCAAGGCCCTGACCTCATCCCAAGAAATGCTGAGTAACCTCAACTCCCACTAAAGTTCCAAGTTACACTAACAAAACTACTGTTGGTACTATCTTACCACTACAGTTGTCAACAGTGTTTCCCTGTCCTTGTCTGGGTTGTTCAACATAAATATTTTTAACACTTCTGGTCTAACCTGAATCAGCGCACCCACAGAATCATACTTGGCATCTTATGTGTAGATGTTTTCAGATACAAGTGGCAAAATTCATAATGTTCATGCAAAGAATAATTTACATTTTGAATCTTAAATTGATGTCACACACAACCTATAAATCACAATTTTACATACAAAATATTTAAGTGACATGGATTTAACTCAGTGGCAAGTCATTGGTACAACTTTTGTGTATGGTTTACATGTAGAAAACACAGAACTATAATACCTCTCATGTAGATGTATCCACAGGAAAAGCTGGTAAACAAATACTTTAACTTGAATGCAAAATAAGCAGTCTACTGCTATTAAAAGTTACCTCAAAGCCTTAATTTTGTAGTTGATAAAATACATTACAGCTTTAAGATAACAGTCTAATTAATCAAATCCAATTGTACAAAAGTAATGAAATTATATAAAAAAACCTATATTATTCTGTTAAATATCCCAACAACATAAAGTAAACAAGCTGCCACCTACACTGGGAAAAAAATAAGAATATTTCTCTTTCTACAAAACATTTAGGGAGTTTCCCCTTTAATAATGAAGTTTAACCTAGTAATATAATGATCCTGAAATGACATAAATAGGGTAAGAATTAAAATAAAATATAATTGAAAGACATTTTGAAGCATGTTCTAGATATTCATATTCCAAGATGCAGAAATAAAACTTAGTTGTCCCTAGCTTTGTCTCTTCAGTCCACTAAGCACAGTTTGACAAACATCTTTGTTGAGTATGTTACACATACATTCCTCTGAAGTTCAGCATATTTTGAAAAACCCTGGACAGATTTTGCAAACATGATTTTGATATCTCTATGCTTGAATTTCTCACCCCTTCTATCCCATAAAATGAAGCAATCAATGGATTATAAAAATATGGTACGGGAAGCTCCATCTCACAATTAAAATTTCATTATGTGCAAAATGCAGCCGCTGAAGAATGATACCACAAATGCTCTTCTTGCGTGACCCCTTCAGTCAGGTTATTACTTCTGTCTAGAAAACCTGGATTTTCGCAGGTGGAAAGCCAAGCCTGGGGGCCATGCTAGTTATTTGAGTAGCCTCAAATATGTTTGCCCATTGACATTTAAAGTTGATTTGTTCAGGTCCATTAAAACGTGGGCAACCTTAACACCAGGACTGCTATACTTAGGCCCTTCTCTTTGGCCCGGCATTTTTATTCCATATTTCTCTCCGTCGGAAAAACAGCAAACCTATCTTTGCAGTCTCTAATACAACTGCTATTATTCGTTTAGAAAACATGCTGGGAGCCCCATTACAGTCCCTCTAAATCCTAGCGCTATCTTCATGCATCCCTCACCATCCTGACAAGCAAATTCTCAGTAAATCACCCCCACTGCGCAGGCAGCAACTTTGCCTGCCAGCTGCTGCCTTTGGAGAAGCTCAGTGGGCAAACTGGACGCGGGGGGCTTGTATAGTTGCTCGCAGGAGTAGGTTAAAGCCCCAACGCTCCCAACAATTAGCGCCTGGAAACTTTAATAGGTTCCCCAGACTCCGCGCAGAGAGCGCAGAGAGAAGCCGAGATACTTTCTGCGGCTTAATTGTCTTAATAGTCAGCTTCTAACATCACATTGTTGGGGAAGTTTCTGATTCTAAGGGACACTAATTAGCTTTAAATGATGCTAAATACCATCCCTACTGTTGCAAGGGCTTCTCTGGGACTTTTACAAGAGACAAGCATTCCGGTAATTTAAAATCACTTTGTTTTCTTCTCCGAGCTGTTAACCGTTTGGAGAAACACTGACCCGCAGGACAACCAGGGGAGAACCTCCTCCTCCCCCCCCCCGACCACCTCCCCCCGTTTCTTCAAAGTGCCTTTGGCAGTGTACAACTGAAGTAAGTAGTTCAGCTGTTCTTCTCCCACACCGCTCAGGCTTGGCTACCCTTAAAGAAAATCCTCTCTTAACAACGTGTCAATGTTACATTCCTCCACAAAGGCAACTTCTATTACAGGGGCTGGAAGCTTGGCTCCTAGACAGGGAGCTTTGTGGCCATGCAGAAACCAGGGAGAGAGGAAACATTTCCTGCATTAAAATGCAATAGCTTGGCTCAGTGATTCATGCCTGTGCAGGGGGCAAATTCAAACCCTCTCAAATAGCTGCCCTCGAGCTCCAATTCCCAGCCAGGCGGCGGCTTTTCTCCTTATCTCTAGAGATTTCTCTGTTTTGCATTTCTCATTTGATAACTGTATTTTGACCTCACGTGTATCGCTTTCCCTGCAGCTTCCAAACCACAGCGTGCCTCTAGGATCTTCTTTAATAAATCAGCTTGCCCTTACTCCGTACACCAAACATTGATAGGACCAGAACACCAGGTATTAAGAAAGACGAAAAAGGAACTTAGACCCTAATTATTATAATTGGGTGGCTGCTCTGATGACCGGATCCACAGCTTCCGGGCCTTCCACGCCCTCCCGCTTTTCCAAACTCAGGTGATTAAGATATCAGCCGCGTGTTATTAGCACACGTGCAAAGCCATCATCTCCCCTGGAGCTGGGCCGCCCACGTGCGTCTCTCTACTGACCAAGGGAGCACGTGGGTGACATTGCACGATGCAATATGTCTCCCCGAGCCACAAATTGAGGCAGGATTTGCTATTCACTTGGTACTTGTGCTGCGCAGTTTTGAGGTCAGACCCTTATTGGCGTTTAGGGTTCTGGTACTTAACTTGGGTTGCTCGCATGCCTTTGGAAATCTCTTCCTTGCAAAGTCAAAGAGTAGCATGAAAGAGAATAAGATTTTATTGCTGGGTGGTTGCAATAAAAGAGGGAGAACTGGCTCACAACGTGTCCGCATTATTATAAGTGAGAGCTGAGAACAGCGACAGCTTAAATCCCCATTAAAGTATAAATTATCTTTTAGTAGGAATCAGAATTGTATGCTGGAGATGAGATTAAATTTAAAATAACATCCTCCTCCCTGTAAGTGGTTGGAGGATGTATCTGCAGTTCCCCCTAGCCCTTTCATGGGAGCGGGCTGGAGGTTAGCAGACCCCACAACTAGTGGAGAGTGCAAGTCAGATACAGATACGTTTAACTATCAACGAGAGGCAAGAGCAGAACCCTAGATAGTGATTTGAGATTGAAATAGACCTTTGAGACCCCATTAGAAACACCTACCTTCTTTTGGCGGCCGTTTAGCTTCTTTGCTAAGGTTGCAGACCTGGGTAGTTTGCAGCTCCTGGGTCAGACACCCCTCCGTCTGCTCATTAAGGGGCAGCACCACATTGCTGAGCAACACCAGGGACTGGTCGTCTATTCCCAATTCTCCCAAATGCTGAGGGCAGGTACATTTTGTATACATGATCCCACAGGACTCAGTTCTCCCGTTCTCGGATTTCAGGCAGTTCTCTAGCCAAGTGCATAATACATGGCAACCAAACTGGCTCGGGCTCACCTTATTCAACACCAAAAACTCAAAGAAGGATTTTTGGTCTTCTTCCTTTTTGTGTAATCCTGGGAAATCGATGGGATAGACCCGGCGTATCTGAATAAAATTCTTATCATATTGCAGAAATACAAAAGCATTCTTGGAATCGCAGAGCTGCATTATAGAATGGTTATTTTTTAAAAGATCCTTTATTTTTTCATGGGAAAAATGATCAAACTGATAAGCCAAAAGAGAAAAGTTGGAGCAGCTGAAGTCCTTTTTGGAAAATTTCAGGTAAATACTATATTTCGTCGGATCTGGATTTTCCAGCGTCCAAGTGCAGTTTGTAAAGTTTTTAGGAAACATTTCACTTAGAGAATACGATCCATAAATGACCCCCTTCACCAACGTGGAACACCAGAAGTCTTGGGCAGCATTAAATCCAAACATAACCAGTAGATAGGTGGAAAATATATAAATCAGCAAATTACGAACAGCCTTCATCCTATGTCATTTGGCCTGTAGAAAATGAAATGAAACAAAAATGCAAGTAGAATTCTTCACAATTGAAAATCAAACTCCTTCCAATATTCCAGCCAGCTGTTTTCAAGATTCCAGTTAGAACCCTCTTCAAAAAGAAGGGCAAGTAATTTTTATTTTTAACACAAGGAAATTGTTTGATGCTGTGTGAACAGCGCCATCACGTGGCCATCACAATAGTCAAATTCCCTAAATTCAAATTAAAAAAATAACATTTATTAGATTATTAAGTGGAATGCCCTCCGTTGTCTAGCATGTATTTGGCGTGATCTGGAACTATTAAATTTAGATAAAAGTCAGAGACTTTAATCAGGTGGACCAGAAGAAGGACTATGTGTATATTTATTTATTTAATTTTATTTTTTAAAAAGTCAATCAACAGCCTAGGCACCGTTTATATATATGCTCAGAATTTCACTAGACCAGATCAGAAAAGCTGGTAACAGCTGTTGTTACATATTATTTTTTCTATTAAGTCTGAGAAGTAATTGTAATGAATTACAGTCATAATTTAAAAATGCACAAATTATTATTTGCTACAGATGGAACATTATCTCCCATATGTCTACATGCCTCTGCAGTGGCCACCTGGTATACAAAGGTCTCTGTAAAAAGAAAATCCGGAGAGGAAACACTGAGATTAATATGTGTTAATAAAATCTCGAAACTGTTATCCGGGAAAGAAATATAGATGGTTAGATAAATGGAAATTGTGGTTGCCTGACACCGCCATTGAGACCAATAATTTTAAAGATAATCATTTCAATGTGATATAACCTCTTGGAGTAGATAACGTTGATAAGTATATTAGTATTTATAACCAAAGGAGCTGTGTAGAGAGCAATGCTATAGCAGGACCTGTATAACTGGACCGAACTGAGCCTCTAAGTTGCCCTTTATTAAGAATGTTTTGTACAGTATGGTTATCTACTGTATTTTGCATATGTGCGCTTGAATGATGAAAGACAGATTACATTTTCTCTGCTAGTATCTCCAACTAAAGCTTTTATTGGCCCCCTCCGCGGAAACAGCCTTGACATCTTCTGTTCTCTAACAGTGGCCTAGGATAATAAAGTGAACCTTTGGTTATATTTACCTCTGTTATCCAAAAAATAAAACTTGAATGTTTTCAGCTTTAACCTTTGAGAAGTTGCTTATCTCTTATCAATGAGTGTCTTTTCGCTTTCTGTTTACAAGTGTGAGCAGACAAAAGTGATGCCAAGTTAATTAAAAAACTCTTTAGATTGCAGCCTCTTCCACTGTTGCTCTGTAAACAGACAGACATACAGACACATACACAGTTACTGAGTTTTAACGTGTGTCTTTGCCTAGCTTTCATCTCCTCCCCCCCCCCCCCCAATGGCAAGGCATCTTTCGTCCCCCATTGCATAACACAGAACAAATCGGCGGATTAAATTCCCTGTAACAGATTTTTGTATTTCCCAGATTATAATTCAAACTCTAAATCTTGAGATGGGCAAAGCAGCACCAACTCTAACCCTCTTTATAGCTGCGGTTTAAAACAAAATCGGAGCTGCCGCCGGATCTATCCAAACTATTGGATTTTCCCTTTTTCGAACGTGCATCTCACTGAGTAACAAATTCATCCTTCTGGAAATAAGGTCGAGAGAGCGGTTAACGTTTTTTTAAATAGAAATGAATAGGCAGTTCTGGAAATAATTTCCTCTCTACAAAATTTGCTGTAGCACTTTGCAGGCAATGCAGCCCTGCGCAGTATTATTTAGGATGGTGTAGGCGTTGAAAGCCAATGTGACAATAAGTGTCTAAATTAGGAATTCTACCCATGAAAAAGGATTAATATTATAATCTGGAGACCAAAGAGGGTTTTTTTCTTATTTTTTTTAAAATAAAAGCCCCTGACTTTTCCTCCTGTGCAATATTTGCACTAGAAAAATAAAGACGTCCGCAGTGCTAGGCTGTTTTCCATGAGGAAACCAAGTCTAATAGCCATCATTTTAGTTACGTTTGTTCATGCAAACCTATTGGAACAAAATACTGCTTTAAATTATCGCTCTCTGCATGAATAGGCAGGATTTCATTTTGCTTACAATAGTGCTAAATACAAAAGTGGGGCTGCTCAGGGAAAGCATCAGGCACTCAGATTAAACGATCTTTCTTTTCGGGGGGGGGGGGTGTTAAAGAATGGCCACCAAGGTTTAAGGTTGCCCATTTTGGAAGAAATCTCTTCTGCTGAAAAGCAAACAGGCGTTTAGTTTGGATAATCCCCAACTGATTTTCTAGGTGACACTGTAGTTTGGTCGAACATAGACGGCGCCATCACTCCACTTATTTTTTCCCCAACAGAAGACCTACTGACTTCCCTTATTTTAACTTCCTATTAAGCTAAGATTCCCCCCTCCCCATAAAATTACCCCAGCCATGCACAAACCTCAGGTTTTCTTGGTCTCGATGGAAATTACTCTCAGGGAAGCAGACCTGTCGCAAACCCGACTTCTCTAACTTTTAAACTGTAGGGTAGAACTAAATGCAGAGATAATTCTGCATGTGTAGGCTCTCTCTATCGTTCAGCAACAGCCTGTCCTCCTCCTCCTCCGCCACCGCCACCGCCACCGCCTCCTCCTCCCCGGAATCCCGAGCTAACCGCTCTACAGTCATAATCCCTGGAAATGGGAAATGGAAAATGCCCCTGGATACCCTTACCTTCCACTCCGAAAGCTGTCAGGCTATTTCTCTAAACCACTAGCACCACAGGCACACGTCCCAACAACAGTGATGGAGAGATTCCCCTTCTGTCGGATGCACCGTTTCCCATTTTCCCAGGCTCAGGTTCAAAACCAAGATTTAAAGGAGAGAAGAAGAAAGGGAGGGAAAAAAAAGGCAGAGAGGAAACCCCAGCACGCGCAACGCTTTGGCTCCGGATCCACCAAATCCACCATGTGAAGGGAAAGAAAAAGCCCCAGACCAGAGAGACTGCGGGTGGGGATGGACCTGGCTGAACAGCGAAGATTTTTTTTTTAACTTGAACTAAAGTCTAACCCAACAAACCGATCCGCGGAGATACCAGGCAAGCGATGAGCTGAGAGGAGACCTACAGGCTACTGCTGCCCTAACGCAGATGTGGTGGCGGGTTTGGGCTGTTGTTATTATTACGAATATACTTATTCTTATTCCTCTTTTCTCCCTGCTCCTCCTCCCCCCTCAGGTACTGATGGACGGACAGCGGCCGGGGGAAGAAATCCTTGGCTGGTGGTGTCGGCAAGCTGTTTGGCTGCTGAGTGAGGAGGGAGTACAGCGGGAGAGAGATAGTAAAGCTCTGCGTGTGTGTGTGTGCGTGTGTGTGTGTGTTAGGAAGAGAGCAAGTCAGCGTGTGAGAGAGAGTCTGTGTGTGCGCGCGCTCCCGTGTGCGCCTGTGCGCTCGGCTCCCCGGCCGGTGGGGTGTGCGCGCCCCGCAATCCCCCTCCAGCGTGTGGGGGGTGCGGTGCGGGCCCCGCTCTCCTTCTCCGCTGCGTGGGAGCGCGCGCGCGCTGCGCGCCCCGCTCTCCCGCTCCAGCCCGGGCGCTCGGCTCGCCTCTCTCCTTCCTCAGTGCTCTCTGTGTGTGTGTGTGTGTGTGTGTGAGAGAGAGACTCCCCTCTCGGCTCCAGCGACCCGGCCCGCGGTGCGTCTTGCACGTCACGGCTACTCAATACCAAGCACGTCCGAAAAACGTTATTTTCTGCGGCTGAGAGGTTTTTCCAGCCTCAGTTCCCACAGCTGGAGCTGGCTGCGACCGAGTGTAAGAGAAACTCACAGGCTGGGAGGGAGGCGAGGGGAGGAGGGAGTAAATCCAGCACTTGATCTCCTTCCTCTTGTTCTTTCTTTTAAAGCACAACCCCCCTCCCGCCCCCCGGAGCTGTCAATATGCCACCGCGATGCAGATTAAGTGATATAGCGCTGCAAGGAAAACACATCTCCTCGCTTTCAAACTGCCGCCTGCCTCTGAGTGGAACAATAGCAATTTTCTCAGCGAGGCTGCAATTAACACCTTATTTGTTCATCGCCAGAGATAGGGCGCCGGTTGGGATCACATTAAATCGCTCAGCAGGGCGAGGGACTGTGGGAAGCGGCTATTTTCTCGTGATTTTTTTTAAAGTTCCATTTTAGCGCAGCTGGGTTGTGCTGGTGGCTGCGTTCATTGACGATGCCCGAGGGCCGCGGTAGGGGATGGCGGGCTGAGTGGGTGGGTATGCTGTCAAATGTCCGAACAGCCCCACCGTTAGCTGCCCCTTGCTTAGGCTGGAGTTTGCAAGGCAAGCGGCCAAATAGCACAACTGCTGGAGGGGTGGGGGTCGGAATAAAGGAGAGTTGTGAGAATGGGGTTGTCTTCTGATCACCCAAAGAAACACCTGCTTTGTTGGTGTAGCTAAGTAGAGTTGAGTAAGCTGTTTCCCTCTCTCCTCCCCTTGTTTCTCTCCCGTTCTCCGTTGGTGAGCTGGGTTATCCTTTGGCTAGTGCTCCGGGGTGTCAGTGAGAGAAAGGTGCCTTATATGCGACATCAGATGATAATAGGGGGGTTACATTTAAATAAGTTTTAATACCAATCCAGCCCCTAACTTGAATACTTGTTCTGTAGCTATCACACACCATTTACATTCTGCAAAGGGAAGAAAGCATTTCTCAGAACGGTGTGGTCCCGCTACATGTTACAATCCCACTCAGTTTGAAAGTGCATTTGAAAAATGCCTGGTTTTAGATGTACTCTCCGCCCCCTCCCCCGCCCATGGAAGGAACATGAACAGAAGTTTAAACTTCTGGCCACCATCCAAGCCAATCATTTCTTAACGCAAACAGGTTTCCCCCACCCCTCACAAAAGGCTTGAATTCAAATAATATAGAGGCATACATACATGAATACTTTATACCATTCTTGTAAAAAAAATAAAGTGCAAGGTTTGCATGATCTACTCCTTGTATTTATATTTTTATGAATTTTTCCAAATACAGCAAATATACCAAAATAGCAGGTTCATCATCACACACAAAGTAAATAAAGACGGTAAGATAAAGGGAGGGGAGGGGAAGCGACATGTCTATTTTCAGGGTCTACATTAATCATAGACCTCAAAAAAGTCAGCCCAAATTGCTTTGAATTTTTCAGGCATTCCCTTTCTGCAGAATGCCAGCCATTAGTTACCTGCGCCGTCAGCCATATCGCTGAGCCATGCATCAATATTTGGTGGGGATAGATTTTTCCATTCTTGCAAGATTAGTTTTTTAGCGACCAAAGCTGCATGTTGGAACCATGCAGCCCTGCTATCAAGTTATCTCCAGGTATCAGGAACATATCCAAGAATGAAAATTAAGAATGAGGGCTCCAAATTAGCATCCAATATCAAATTGGTCCTTTGACCCACCTCCTACTAGACATTTTTGAATGATCTACTCCTATCAAATATAATACAAAGGAAATAAGGCTATTGCTGATTTAGGAATAATGGTACGCCTCCACATACAGTTGCACTCCACATTGTCTGTGAATGATGACCATCATGCTGTTCTGAAATTCTTGAGGAATAGCTTGGTTTACTGTCATGATGACTGAAGCATAACAGTCACAGAGGTGCACATAATATGAGCATCTTAAATTCAATTTTTTGCTCATTTACATTAGATGTGGGACATGATAGGTCAAAAAAGCAAGCGACCCATAATAAAGCAGTTCATTCTCTACACTACTTCCTGTGGCCTTTGCAAATTGCAGTTCCCTTGATTGTGAATGGAGTGAGGTGTATTTATATAACACTATTTATAAATATGGAGTGGATAAGCCATTAGTCTCTAGCAAGCCCCTATATATTACAAGCCTTTAATTAATTTCCACAAATAAGTCACGTTTGAAAACCTCTGAGTGAATAATCAATAACGAACAACTAGTGAAGATTAAGGTCAAGTGAAGATACGGTCGAGATGGAGAGAAAACTGTGAGGAAAGCTCTTCCTCGATCTCCTGCATTCAATTCCAAGGTAAGTTAGAATGTTGCAGAAGTAACATCTAGGTTAACCTGAAGAACAAAAGTCTGGAATGGCAGTGCATAATATTATGTAGACTCTTTCCGGAGGTTTATGGTCAGGCTTGGGTGATCCAGATATTAATTGCTGGAACATATTCTAAAGTATCATGTTGCACTCTTTGTTACTGCATAGATATCAATTAATCACATGTATATGCCTACCTGAAAAAACTGCTCGGAGTCACAAAACAAGACTTTCCTACATATATATATCTCAGATTAAATTAAACAGAAATTGGCTAATTGAAACCACAAGGCTTGACAAAATAAAGGTGAAGATCAGGATATGTTTGGTACTGCAAACTTTTCTCTCTGTGTTAAAAAAAATAGAGTCTCATTAAGCAACCACAGTCTGATCTTCTATTATTAAAGCTTTTAAGATTGCACCTGGAAAAGTGTGATTTTGAGTGCTAAAGTACAGAAACAGAAGTGAATGCAAGACACGGCTGTGCATTTGTAGATTGAGCATCTACATATTATCAAGAACAATACTAATTTACCTGGATACCTTCCATCATATATTTGAGGAATGAGATGCTAGCTGCAATCTCACTTTTTTTTTAAACAGATTTACTGTCAACTTTCCCAGACACTTATGGTCCCACCTATATTACAGGCAATATAGTTTATAAAAATTTTGCTAAAAAGGTTTTATGTGTCATAGTCATACTCTAGTGTGGATGACCACACTGCACCGTAAGCAGGGGAACATTGTTCAGGCTTGCCAGAGGAAGGGTACCAGTGCTTTACGGGGGGGCGGGGAGGGGGAGCAGGGGGAAGGGAAGGAGGTCAGAAACTGCTTCAAAAAGAGAGCTGGGGGTCACCGTGGCAATGCTGACTATTCCTCTAGGAATGTAAGGGCAGAAGAGTTAAAAGGGGCACACCCAGGTGTTAGAACAGTGGTGGGAAAGCTGCAGCCCATGGGCCGCATGCAGCCTATCAGGGTAATCTGCTGGCAGGCCATGAGACAGTTTGTTTATATTGACTATCTGGAGTGGATGCGCTTTTTCCAGCAGGTGTCCGCCTTCCTCGACTCTTTGGATCCTCTCCAGTGCCTGGTTCTGGGCGGGGATTTTAACACCACCCTTGAAACTGCTTGGGGACTGAGCAGTGCCCAGCCACCATGGACATTCTCCAGGAGATTGTTGACCATCACTCCCTGGTGGATGTCTGGCGCGATCACCACCTGGATGCTGTGTCAATGTTCACCTATGTCTGGGTGGAGGCTCATCGGTCACGCCACTCCCGGTTGGACTGCATCTACTTATCTCGCCATCATCTTTCACAGGCCCAGTCCTCCGGCATCTGGCCAGCCCCATTCTCGGATCACCATTTGGTGACCATGACGGCCTCTCTCACCTCAGAGAGGCTGGGGCTGGCCTACTGGCACTTTAATAACAGCTTGCTGGAGGACGTGGGTTTTGTGGCATCCTTCTGGGAGATCTGGCTGGCCTGGTGAGGGCAGAGGTGCACCTTTCCCTCTGCTCAGCAGTAGTGGGATGTGGGGAAGCTAAGTGCCCAGATCTTCTGCCGTGACTACACCCGGGGGGCCAGCTGGCAGAGGGATGTGGAGATAGAGCTGTTGGAGTGGGAGGTCTTGGAGCTGGAGAGGCATCTGGCTGTCAGCACCAGGGATCCATCCCTCTGCAGAGTGTGCTGGGAGAAGCGGGAGGAACTCCGGGTCCTCGAGGACCATCGGGCCCAGGGTGCATTCGTTTGATCCTACATCTGCCTGCTTCGAGAGATGGATTGTGGCTCTCGCTTTGTCTAAGTCCTGGAGAAAAAGAGGGGGGCTAAGAAGCACGTCACCTGGCTTTTGGCAGATCCAGAGGAGATGCATGGAAAGACCAGGGCTTTCTACGCCAGCCTCTTCTCCCCGGATCCGGCCAATGCCTGTAAAGTGCTCTGGAACGAACTCTTGATGGTCAGCACGGGTGACCAAGACTGGCTAGAGCTACCGCTCACTCTGGTCAAGTTCTTGGAAGCCCTCCATCTCATGCCCACTAATAAATCTCTGGGAATGGATGGGCTGACCGTGGAGTTCTACCGCATGTTCTGGGACCTCCTGGGCAGGATGTCTGAGCTGCTGCAGAGGTGGACGGGACTGTTCCCGTGCCTCTCCCTGTGGAGGAGAGCACTGGCACTCAACCAGCTAGTCCTGGCCATGCTCTGGCACCAGCTCAACACTCTGATCCCAATCCTGGGTTTCCTGGCAGATATCCAGAAGCTGGTTCTGGAGTTCTTTTGGCCAGGACTGTACTTGGTCTCTGTGGGGATTCTGCATCTCCCCCTGAAGGAGGGAGGACACGGCATGACATGCTTGCACACTCAGGTCCATGTCTTCCACCTCTGGGCCCTGCGGAGGCTCCTCTATAATTCAAGAAGTCTGGCTTAGAGCATGTTGGCGCATGCCTTCCTGCGCCGCTTCTGAGGGCTCTGATATGCTCCTTTATTGCTCTCCAAGGGATCTTCTGTGAGACCTCTCTGGGCTGCCAGTCTTCTACCAGGACCTCCTCCTGACGTGGAAGCTGGTCTGTGGTGACCACCGAGGGGCGGACCAGGTCTGTGGCGGCCACCGAGGGTCGGATCTCCTCACGGAGCCCCTGCTACACAATCCCCAAATCTATGTGCAGGTGTTGGAGTCCCCCTTGGTGTGCCAGAGGTTGGTCCTGGGGAAGTCGCCAGAATCGGAGACCTCCTGGACTACGACTGGGGAGACTGGTTGGATTCCTTGATGCTCACTCAGCTCATGGGAGTCTCCACCTTTCGTAGTTCCCGGTGCGTACTTCAGGAGGTGAGGGCAGCTTTACTGCTGACTACTTGGATTTACCTTGACTGGGTCCTGCGGGATGGTACTCCCTGCTCACCCTGCATCCCAGGCCCTCCAGACATTTTTACTGGCCTCTGCTCCATGACCCGGCCATCCCACCTGTACACCGCAAGCCAGCTGTACAACTTGCAGCCAGTTCACTTCTGGACCGTGCCAAGGAACCATCTGTACAAGCTCAAGGTCCACTCCCTTCATTTCCTCATTCTCGTGTCCCACCCCGATACGAAGCTGTGGAACCTATTACCACCTCTTGAGGGCGAGGAACCCAGGAGAGCCAGCCTATACTTTACCTTGGTCCCATGGCCCACCGGGGATATCAGTTGGCATGGTTCACCCCTGTCCCTGATGCCTGTCCCTTTTTGCAAGACCTCCTTGTCAACCTCCTCCTTGTGCTGGCCAAAGTGGCCATCTATAAGTCCAGGGAGAGGAAGTTGGCTGAGGGGGTTTCCTGCAACCGTGGAGCATATTTCCGATCCTCCCTCCATTCATGCAACTGGGCAGAGTTCCTCTGGGCAGTGTCCGCTGGCTCCCTTGACACCTTTGAGGAGCAGTGGGCGCTGTCCGGCGTTCTCTGCTTGGTGTCCCATTCTAGATCCTTATTTTTGGCCCTTTGACCCTAACACCCCCCTTGTTATTTTTTCCATTGTTCCCCATAACTACTTGAGTTACTGAGCCTTGTGGATCCTCCCCAAAGGCTGGGAAAGGGTCTTTTAGCAGTGGCTTGCACCCACCCACTTACTGGAACCCAATATGAGCACTCTCCTGTAGCCGTCTGGCCTGTCCCCATCACACCATCAACACTTTCACACATGGCACTAGAACAACCGTCACCACATTCAAGTACTGGTCTAGAAACCTTATCAGCTTGTTTTCTTCCAGTTCCAAACAGGACGGTCTTCCAGATTACAAATGCTAAGGCAGTATTTATTGCAATTATATAATGGTCTAGTATTTTTGTGAGTGTTATAAGAGTGATTACTATAATCCTGCATCTTCATACATATTTATTTACAAACATTTAAAGGTGAACTATTTGTTTCCCCTTCCCCCAAGAATAATACTGAATGCCTCCAACAGCCAGGCCAATAGGCAATGCAATACCCTGTTGATGAGCTATATAAGAACCTAGATACAGGAGCCAGAGATAAGAAAAATAGATAGATTTAGTAACTTATAATTAATTACTATTCCAAACCTCTGGCTCTGCTGATTCTCACTATTAGTCAGGATGGGCAGGGATGCAAAACCATGCTCTGAAGTGTCCCTAACCTCTGTTTGCCAGAAGCTGGGAATGGGCAACATGGAATGGATCACTCGATGATTACCTCTGAAGCACCTGACATTGATCACTGTCAGAAGACAAGATACTGAGTAGATGGACCACTGGTCTGACCCAGTATGGCCGTTCTTGTTTTCACTTAGTTATGTCACCCAGTATACACAATGATGGAAGTATACAAGAGCACACAGCCAGCCTATTGGGAGGAGGTAAGTGCTAATTTTTCTTAGCCAGTTTGTTCCAGTAGTGGTGGTACTGACATTTTCCTCTTTGCACTCTATGCTACTCTGCATACATGGCCACGCACAGATATGCATGACTCTTAAATTCCCCATTATGTGTGGATTTCCTTACTTCACAGGGTGAATTCCACTGAATAATACTAAGTCCTTATAAAAGCTGTGCAGGGGAAATTTTAAACATTATTTGAGTTATTCTGAACTAAAGGAGTTTTGAATTCAGTTATTTTAACTTTAACAGAAGGTATTGGACATATTATGAATATCAGCAAATTAAATAAAATAGTAGGTGCCTGAATAAGTTGATAGCAAACACTGAAGAGGAAATTATTTTGAGGCATCATATGTCATCTTGTCCAGTGTTTTGTTAGCTGTTTAGGAAATACTCCCCTTCCCATTTAAGTTGACCTGTTTAGACTAGAGCACTTCTAGGTTATTTCTCTCTTTCTAATCAAGGGAGGGGTACGGATTTAAAAAATAATGGGTTATACAGTGCCAGCCTCATTTTCAATATCTTTTGAAACAGGAGGCTGTCTGGTGGCATTTGAAATATGTCACAGGAGTGCTCTGTATCTGCATATTTATAAATAGTTAACAGATAAAGTGTCAGCAGATGGCACTCAAGAATATGTAGCATAGCTCCAGCATAAGGCTGGGTGAAAGTTTTTTTTCCAAACTTTTTTGTTCCCAAAGGATAATCAGGTTTTTGATTAAATAAAAACTTTCACAGACAGTATCTGTTTTCCTCAAGAAAAATGGATTGTTCACAGGAAAATCAAACCCCCCAAAATTGTCATCCAGAATCTGTTCCTTTTGCTTTGGGAAATTTTCAGCTGAAAAAATTGAGGAGTTTTTTTAATTAAAAGTTAAAGTTTTCAGCTGAAAATTTCAGGGAAAATTTTTTTTTTGTTTATGTCAAAATTTTCATGCAAATCCCTCCCTTCACTTTCTGACCACCTCTATTCCGGGATTTTGTAGGACCAGTTAAACTTGTGCCCTCCAGATGGCTTCCAGCTTGTTACTTAGGCCTGGTCTATACTAGGGTGGGGGGTCGAACTAAGGTACGCGACTTCAGCTACACGAATAGCGTAGCTGAAGTCAAACTACCTTAGTTCGAACTTCTTACCTGTCCAGATGCCGCGGGATCGAAGTCCGCGGCTCCCCCATCGACTCCGCCACTGCCGTTCGCGGTGGTGGAGTTCCAGAGTCGACGGGAGCGCATTCGGAGTTCGAACTATCGCGTCTAGATTAGACGCGATAGTTTGAACTCCGAGAAGTCGAACACTACCCGTCGACCCGGCCGTAAGTATGGACGTACCCCTAGAGTGCTGTTAAGCTCTGCTATTCTAGATGATATACTCTAGGTCAGTCACAAGTTGTTGGGCTAGATGCAGGAATCACTGGATGAAGTTCAAGGGCCTAAGTAATGAAGTCACACTAGGAACATAGACATTGTCATGCTGAAACAGACCCAACGTCCATCTAGTCCACTATCCTATTTCTAACCGTGGAAGCACAAGATGCTTCTGAGGAAGGTGCAAAGAAACCCCATAATAGGCAGATGTGGGCTAATCTGGCCACCATGAATTTCTCATACTAATCCCTAATAGAGATTGTTTTAAATCCTGAACATGGGGTTTCATCTCTCTTCCAATACTCTTTTAGGTAGCATTAACTATTATAACATATAACCAAACAATCTCTCTGAATCTTAATATGGTTTGCCCTCAATGACATTCTGTGGCAATGAGTCTCAAAATCTAATTACACATTGAGTGAAAAAGTACTTCCTATTACCATTTTTGAATTTTCCACCTTTCAATTTAAATGACTGTCCCCTTTTTCTTGTGTTATGAGACATGGAAGAAAACAGAAGCTCCTGATCTACCTTCTCCAATCCGTTCATTATTTTGTATATTCATATCATGTTCCCTTTTATTTGTTTCCTTTGGAAAATAATCCCAGTTTTTCAATCTTTCTCCATATCAGTGTTATCCCTTGCCCTCAAGTCATTCTTATTGCCCTTCTCTGCAACACCTCTAATTCTGCAATGTTCTTGTAGAGATGGGATGACCAGTACTGTGCACAGTATTCCAGATAAAACTGCTATTGAGTCATCTACTATAATGGCATTATAGTTTCTCTGTATTATTCTCCATCCTATTCCTTATGGATCCTAATCTCTTGTTTGTTTTTTTTTAAATGCATCTACACATTAAGCAGAGGTCTCCAGTGAGCTTTGCTTTATTAGCATCTTGTGAACGACTTTGTCAAAGACCTTTTCACAATCTAAATAAATTATGTAAACTGGTTCTCCTTATCCAATATTTTATTGACATGTTCAAAAAATTCTAATAGATTAGTGACACGTGACTTTGCTTTTCAGAAACCTATGATATCATGATTTTCCAAATAATTTAAAAATAGAAAAATAAAACATAATTTCAATCAATTTGCCAGATGTAAGGCATACTGATCTGTAAATCCTGGATCACCCTCAGAGACTTTATTACATATAGGTATAACATTTGCTAGCCTCTAATCCTCCAGTATAGTAGCTGATTTTAACCAGAGATTGCATAGCTCAGCCACTTCATACTTGAACTCCGTCAGAATTTTGGGATATATGCCTGTAATGGGGCAGCTTCCCCTCACTGGCAGAAAAGGAGTTAAAAACAGCCCTACGTAGGCTGCACTAGAGGCATCCAATTAAAAAGGGGCTGAGAGGATTAGTCAGCCATCGCCCAACAGGCCCATATAAGAAAGGCTGCAGGCAGAGCAGAGTTCAGTAGCTGACTGGAACTTGAGGGGAGAAGATCAGGTATCTCCTTAACATTTTGTTCAGTGAGGACTGATGCAAAGGAATCATATAGCTTCTTAGCAATGTCCTTATCTTCTACAATTGCTCCCTTTCTTCCCTTGTGACCTAGAAGACCCACTGATTCTTTTTCAAGGTTTCCTGCTTCTGATATACTTAAAGAATTTAAGAACATAAGCACATAAGAATGGCCATACTGAGTCAGATCAATGGCCCATCTAGCCACAGGTGCCGGCTTCCAATTTTCCCCAGGGGTGCTGAACCCCTTCTCAGTCCCAGGCCCTGCCCCCACTCCACCCCTTCTTCAGCCCCCACCTTGCCCTGCCTCTTCCTCACTCCACCCCTGCCCTGCTTCTTCCCCACATCTTTAAACTCCCAACCCATGTCCCATCCCCATTCTTCCTCCTCCCACCCAGTGCCTCCTGCATGCCACGAAACAACTGATGCATGGTGGGTGGGAGGTACTGGGAGGGAGAGGGAGGAATTGATTGGTAGGGCTGCTGGTGGATGGGAGGCATTGTGGGTTAGGGGGGAGCTTGGCTTCCAGTGGGTGCTAAGCACCTGCTAAATTTTTCCATGGGTGCTCCAGCCCTAGAGCACCCACAGAGTCAGCACCTATGCCTCTAGCCCAGTATCCTACTTTCCTCCCATAGCCAATGCCAGATGATTTAGAATAGGGCAGTTACTGAGTGATCCATCTCCTGTCATCCAGTCCGAGCTTCAGACAGTAAAAGATGTAGGGACACCCAGAGCATGGGGTTGCATCCTTGACCATCTTGGTTAATAGCCATTGATGGACCTATCCTCCATGAATGTGTTCAATTAGTTTTTGAACCCAATTAGGCTTTAGGACTTCACAGTGAGTGAACTGTGAACCTGTTGAACTGGCAATGAGTTCGACAGGTTGGTGGTGTTTTCTTCTTTGTTCTTATGCTGTTAATTATTCAAAAATCCCTTTTAGCCCTCTGAATTTCCCTCTTACATATTGTCTGCTGTAATTTATGCTCATTTTTACTGGTTTCCTTAGGGTTGGATTTCCAGGTTTTTAAAGATCCCTGTTTGACTCTCAAATTATATTAATTTGCTTCTTGTCTTTCTGATTTCTGTTTTTTGTTCAGAGGTACATGTGCTTTCTGAGACTATTCTTTTTTTCCTAAGCAGCATCCATGCCACATCTAAAGATTTTACTTCCTTTATTTTTGGCTTTAGAGCCTTTGTGACCAGTCTCCTCATTTTTTGAAATATATTTTTCTAAAGTTTAATGCCATTATGTCAATTTTTGGTACCTTACCTCCTGCTAGGATGTTGAACCTAATTATGTTATGGTCACTATTACTTAGAGGCTCAGCTACTGTTAAAACTTGAATTAACTCCTGTTTGTTATTATTAAGCTCAGAATTGTCTCTCCTCTTGTGTATTCTGGAACTCACTATCCCAAGAAGCAATTATTTAAAGTTTTGAGAAAATGCTTCTCTAAATGCTGTCCTGTTGTGCCATTTGACCAGTTTATATGTAAGTAGTTCAAGTCTCCTGTTATCAGCATTTTGTTACATTTTGCTGCCTCTTTCTTCTCTCTCAACATTGTGTGCTCAAGATCCATAGGCCAGTAGGATAGCCCTAGTAATATATTTACATTCTTACAGCTTGGGATTTATATTTACAGATTCAACTGTGTGGTCATCTCTGCTCAGAAATTTAATCTCACTAGATTCTGTGTAATCTTTTACATACAATGCTATTCCCATACATGTTTGGCTTAGCCTTTCTGTTCGATATAGTTTATAACTAGGTATCCCCTTATCTCACTGATTTTTATCATTTCCGTAATGCCTACTATATCAATATCCTGTTACACTGAAAGTCATTCTATTTCATCTATTTATGATTTTAAGTTTCTTGAAATTGTATATAAACATTTATAGTTATTTTTGACCAAGTGCCTATTTTTATTTACCTCCTTAATATGACATCTGTGCTGATTTCATGGATATTTCCCCTCTGATCTTTTCCTTTTTCTGTAATTCATTTGTGTTTTGCATCATATTGTTCATTGGATGCTCAAATACCTTTGTATGACTGACATCCTTAAGAAATATCTCTTTCTGTCCTGTGTTCCTTGGTTCCTGTCTATTAGATGATCATAAAGATCCCTTCTGGCCTAAAAATCTAATTTTTCTCAGTTGACCATTTAAGCTATTGTATCAAGGTGTCTAAAAATGTGCATAGTGAACTGGTAATAAATTATTCTCCAGTAATGAGATCCCAACTAGCTACTGTCTTCATGCTAGCATGGATCTGCAGATGGACAGTTTGCAGTTATTAGACGTAGGCTGTGCCTTAAACCTTACCGAATTAATTGAAGAACATTTATGCACAGATAGACAATAAAAGCAAGCCACTATTTTCATGTTAATTATCTAAATGCATCAAAATCCTCTTTATAATAGGAGGGCTAATTTAAAAAAAAAGGCCCTTTCATCTTATATTAATCTGCTCTTAAATCTTGCCCAGCTATTAATCAAATTGAACAATAATAAATCCAAAAATACCCAACCTGTTTTAGTTTGGCTCACCTCAACAAATGACGAGACAATCCGAGTTAATTCTGAATCAGTGCTTAAGTCCCTTCATTTTGGTTATGTACTGTGGAAGGCTGATGAGTGAGTGATTTTATGCCCTGTGTGTGTCACTGAGATTTCTAATCACGAAGGGGAATATTAAAAATAAAGTCTCAGATTGCTGTTTTTCTTATATTAGTGAAAGTGAGGGACTAATAACATTGGTCTCATCCTTAAGGTATATTTTAATACAACTAAATGTAAATGTACTAGGAACAAATGTACTAGGAACAAAGACTCTAGCCATACTTACAGGATGGAGGACTCTGAAAAAGACTTTAGGGGCATGGTGGATAATCAGCTGTCCATGAGCTCCTACTGCAATGATGTGGCCAAAAGGGCTAATGCGAACCTTGGACACATAAACAGGGGAATCTTAAGTAGGGTAGAGAGGTTATTTTATCTCTGTATTTTACACTGATGCAACCACACTGGAATACTATGTCCAGTTCTGGTGTCCACAATTCAAGAAGGATATTGATGAATTAGAGGGTTCAGACAAGAGCCACGGGGCTGATTAAAGATTCCTTATAGTAATAGACTCAAGGAGCATAATCTACTTAGCTTAATAAAGACAAGGCTAAGGGGTGACTTGATTACAGTCTGTAAGTACCTACATGGGGAACAAATATTTAATAATAGGCTCTTCAGCCAAGCAGAGAGAGGTACAACACACACACACACATGAGAGGGAAAAATTATAACACAATCCAATGTCTGGAAGTTGAAGCTAGACAAATTCAGACTGGAAATAAGGTGTAAATTTTTTTAACAATGAGGGTAATTAGCCTTTGGAACAATTTATCAAAAGTTGTGGTGGATTCTAAATCACAGGCAATTTTTAAATCAAGATTGGATTTTTTTTCTAAAAATTATGTTCTAGGATTATTTGGGGGAAATGCTGTGGCCTGTGTAATACAAGAGATCCATTTAGGAGGTCACATTGGTCCCTACTGGCCTTGGAATCTATGAAAATTGCCTTAATGCTTGGCTGGCTTAGCTAACAAAAATGATGATCACTACTGTTCCCACAAAGATAAGTGCTTAAGGTGACGTTGGCTCAGATCCTCAGTAGTATTTACGTTCTGGATCACAGAGGTGCAATATCAACTCCTCTGCTGAGGGAACTGGGTGGCCAAAACATGATGTGTTTTTGGGAGTTCCTGAACCTGCCAGTTCCTATTAAGGGTCCCTTGGGGGCCTACTGGCAGCTGATACAAATTGGTGCAGCCTTCAGGTAATTCTAATGTGCTAGGGCCAGCCCAGTGCAAAGTGGCCCCAGAATCTGCAGAATACTTTCCTCACCCAGAACTGAAGTTATTAAACAGCACCAACCTACACACTAATGGCTCACTTACTAATTGTCTTTATGGTAATTAAATAAATGTTTCATTCATATTAAAAAAAATCTGATGAGACGGTATTGTGATCTAAAAGGCATCGTGCAAGCTTCCCACGTAGAACTCTGTCATTGAGTCTCAGTATAATAGTAACCTCCAATATCCCTGATCATTCAATTCTGGATTTTTTTCTGCTTGGAGAGCATATATCAGGACAAATGTTTAGTAATTTCATAGAGGAGACATAAGTCCACAAGACTTTAGGATCACCAATGTGCAGGGGCGGCTCCAGGCCCCAGCACGCCAAGCGCGTGCTTGGGGCGGCATGCCGTGGGGCGCGCTCTGCCAGTTGCCGGGAGGGCAGCAGGTGGCTCCGGTGGACCTCCTGCAGGCGTGCCTGCGGAGGGTCTGCTGGTCCCGCGGCTTCGGTGGAGCATCCGCAGGCACGCCTGCGGGAGGTCCACCGGAGCCGTGGGACCAGCGACTGGCAGAGCGCCCCCCGTGGCATGTTGCCGTGCTTGGGGCGGCGAAATGGCTAGAGCTGCCCCTGCCAATGTGATTAAACACCTCCTGCCGGACACCCACCAGGCTGCAGTTAGGGGATTCTAAACACTGAATCCCACATGGCCTTAGCTTCCCGGGGCTGGGCAGTTTAGGCACTGTGCCTGGCCTTGTGCCTCTAGGCATACATTGTGGGTACAGACCTCATGTCTAACACACCTCTTGGGTGGGGGGATCCCTCAGTCCAATTGCTTTGGCCCTGAAACTATCATAGTCTTCCCCAGTCTTCCCCAGCAGTTCTTGCACATTCCCCAGAATAGCATAGAAGGAGTACACAACAGTGAAAGCCAAGAGGCAGACTTTGCACAGGATTCTAAAACACCGTTGCTGCTTACTTAGATAGCATGAGACATACAAATATACAAAATAATGGTAACATTGATACGCATTTCCCTGCCTCAGTTTTCTCACCTCTCTGGAGAGATCTTTGGATGTAAACCGGAGTCCTCTAAGGAATCCGGGATCCTTCCTTTTCCCTTTGCCCTCATCCACGTGGCTTCTTGTTCAGAACATGGGATCCCTTGTCATCTTTGTCATTATCTTCTTCCTCCTTCGGCTTCTCCTCTCTAAAATGTCTGCTGAGAGATTCTGTCTTTAATAACTTCCAGTCCTCTCTGTCAGGGGACTCACTGATCAGCCTGAGAATGTGACCACAGACCCCCACAGATGACTTTGCTGCAATGAAACTATGCAGACTGGAATTCATTTTAGTTTTAGCTTCTAAACCTTTGTTGATAGAGTCCTGAAATAACTCATAATTATTTTATCGGGATCGATGTCAGGCTAACAATTCTATAGTTCCCTGGCTCATCCTTTTTCCCTTTTAAAATATTGGAACTTCATTGGTAGCCATCCAATCCTTTGGAAATTTCCAAGTTTTCCAAGATTTGTTAAAAATTAACATTAGTGGTTCAGAGAGCATCTCAGCTAGTTCCTTTGACACTCCTGGGTGCAAGTTATCAGGGCCAGTTGATTTGAAAATGTTTAATTTTACCACATGCTGCCTCACAGCTTGGCTTGTTACACCTACATCCTTGCAGACATTTCTTCTCATCCTCCTACTTCCAGTGCTCATCAAACTTTTCATTTTATATTGTTGCTTCCTTCTCTCACTCTTGGCTTGAAACTTTCTGCTATGCTACCTCATGCCTGAGACATTGTCCCTATCCTTATCTACTAGGTGCTATTTTCCAACCATTGATTACTTCTTAAATCTCACCTCCACAAGCACTCTTTCCTGTCTACTTGTCTTCATTTATATGACCCATACTTTCCCTCTCCAGAAGTGCTGACCACCAACTTGTCTTGTGATGTCTCTTTTTATCTGTAAGCCCTTTGTAAATAGGGGCATGTCTTGTTTCAGTTTGGCATGTTCAATTTTTGCCATCCTAAAATAAAATTTAAAAACATATTAATGAGATAAACTAAAATTCTGCACTCAATATATGTCCATGGTTAGAAGTGCCGGTCTGAAGTCAGAATCAGGCTCAGTACTCACACAATAAACTGTATTGGCTGCAAAGGTCTAGCCTCTTAACCATATATTTTATTATGGATGATAATTTTGAAACTATAAATTTGATTGGGTAGAAGGTAGAAACTTTGAAATAAATCCCTGTTTAGGCCCTTTTAAATTTTTTGTTTTTGACACAGTGGTTGGCATTGACTCATTGTTTTGTTTGCACCTTAGTTCGTTGACTTTGAATTTCAAGGTTTTTCTTGAGTCACATCTTCATTATTTAAAACTCATTTGAGAATGTAATGTTAATATAATACTTTATGTAGGGGATTAAAAAATTAGAATATAGGTGGGTTATGTAAATGCAATATCGTTAATAAGCCTTAATTACCAGCTTGATCTTTTTGCATTAAACTGATACCTCTGTGATTTTAATATGGTAATAATATTACCAATAAAAATGATCACATATATTTTCTATTACAACTTGGTGTGTATTAAAATCCATGAAAATGGATAAAGCCAATTATTACAGTACAAGGCCATTTAAAATAACACATATGGTGCCATAATGCAGAAGTCATAACTTGCCACAATAAACTTCAGTTATTTCACTTTTAAAATATTTTGTTTTAATATCATCCAGTTGAATGCGTTTGTTTTGTCATATTTTTGGAGCAAAGCATTTTTCACATTGCTGTCTTAATCTATCATTTGGTCATTTATACCAGTGGCTCTCAACCTTTCCAGACTATCGTACCCCTTTCAGGAGTTTCACCTCACTTAAAAACTACTTGCTTACAAAATCAGACATAAAAATACAAAAGTGTCACAGCACACTAGTACTGAAAAATTGCTGACTTTCTCATCTTTGACATATAATTATAAAATAAATCAATTGGAATATAAATATTGTACTTACATTGTAGTGTATAGAGCAGTACAAACAATTCATTGTCTGTATGAAATTTTAGTCCGCATGGACTTCGCTAGTGCTTTTTGTGTAGCCTGTTGTAAAAGTAGGCAAATATCTAAATGAGTTGATGTATCTCTTTGAAGACCTCTGTGTACCCTCAGTTGAGAACCACTGATTAATACCAACTGCCCATTTGATTTTCATTCTACTCAGTTGGTTGACAGTAAAGTAAAAATAAGAGCGAGAGCAAAATCTGAGATAATCTTTGAAACTGGGGTATGCAAAATCTTATGGAATATGCCCATCTTTTCAGTGTTCCCAGTCAAACCGAAAGAGGATACCAACCCAGGGGAAGAGGATGTGGTGGTTGGTTTTAGGGTAGATCAGGATAATTTCATTAAGGGAAGAATGACAAGACTTCCCTGCTCTCCTGCTAAGTCCTGCAAAGGCAGTCGGAAATTGAAAACTGAAAATTACCCATTCAGGCCACATCACGGAATTAGCAGACAATTGTACCTCGCTGTTTGATTTGCCACCTGCTGCGTGACTACACTATAGCAGTAGAAAAGTAAATTGTCAACCATTGGATACATAGAGATTTCTGCACAAGGGAGGAAGCCACAGGTCCAGCTATACAGACATACAAGTAAAGTACTATAGTGCACATTCCGACAACAGTCAGAAAAAAGATCATTTAGAACATTTGCAGTTTATTACAGAAGAAAAAGCCTTTTAAAAAATAGCTATGCACAATTAGTGCCCGTGAAAAATGCTAGCATAACAGTCCCGGAGATTGAAATCCCCTACTTCAGGACCATACTGTTCACTGTTCCTTGTTCACACAGAGCAGAACATTACTCTGCTGGTAGCCCCACTGACACATCATGTGAGCTACTATTGCATGTAAGAAAGTGGCAGTCTAGTCCAAAGTAGAGGAGCTACAGCAAATATCTGCTGGTCTACGGATTCCACAACCCAACATGCTGAACAATATTGTTTCTCTGAATTCCCCTGTTGGTCTTTTGTTGTATCCATCTTTTGTCTTTTACTTAGATTGTAAATTCTTTGGGGACTTTTTTGTTCGGTGTCTGTACAGTACCTAGCACAATGGAGTCCTGGTCCATGACTAGGGCTTCTAGGTGCTATGATAATACAAATAATAAACAATACAATAATGGAAGCTTTCCTAGGCTGTCCCACCAAAGTGCATCCACCTTTGTTCTGGAGGAACTGCCATTAAGTGTGAATGAATAACTTGTTCTCCATGTCTATACAGTATTTACCATTTCTGAGCCCCTGCCAGCAAGATCAGCAGCTAGTGCTAACTGTGATAATATTTTGTATTGTGGCCATCTCCCTACTAGGAATGGAGAGAAAAATATGAATAGCTTAACTGTTATAGTTGGATTTTCATACTTGACAAAATATCATGTAAGAGCCAAATTTAAATCCCTTTACCTTTCATCTGCTTTTTTTGTGATTTGTTTTATCATAAATATTTGTTTTTAAATCAGACCTTCATTTCTCATAATTGATCTGTTTGATCCATCAGTCCTAATCATGTATTTGTGATCTTATTGTCATTTAATACATAATAATAATAATGCTTAGCTTTTATATAGCACTTCTCATCAGTAGCTCTCAACGCACTTTACACTGGAGGTCAGTGACTTGCCCAAAGTCACCCAGCAGCCAGTGACAGAGCTAGGAATAGATCCCAGATTTCCTGTTATTCCATAGATGTAACCTGTGCCTGTTAGTAAAAATAAATGTGACTTTGCAGCAGGATCAAACAGAAGAGAAAGATGGGATGTGAGCAAAACAGGCCTTTTAATAAAACCCCATGAAAATCTTCAGTAACAGAAAGGATTTCAGTGCCCTGATTCTGTAAATATTGATGCCTAATATTACAATAACAAGCTTAATATTATGCCTAGGAGTAATCTCATTGAACTCAATGGGACTGTTCAGGTGAGTAAAGTTAAACATATGTTAAATATATGTGTAAGTATTTGCAAGACTGGGGGATTATTTTGAAAAAGTTTCACATTTTCAAAGCTGTTTTCTATTCCCTCTCTATGCCCAGACCCTTTACATTTAATTCTGATTTAATTTTTTTGTGTGTTACTGAATGCCCTTCTTCAAGAACCACTACAAGAGAAAAGGACAAATGATCCTTGCCTTATTCACAATGTGAGCATAATTTGGCCCAATATAGGAGGAAACATACAGTAAGATGAAGAATAAAGTATTCTGTGATAGCCATGAACAATTGAAACCTATGATGCATGTACACGCTATTTTTAAAATTTCAAATCTCTTACTGTCTGATTTATAAAATACAAGTCTTACTTAATACACATCTACATTAAACATTTTTATTGAACTCTCATTTCCTTTTTTGTTAATTTGAATGATCTTATTACTGTAGTACATTTGCAAACTATTTTGCGAGGTGAAAATTGGTGCAGCTAAATATAACTTTGAAAAGATTATACGTAAGTGGTTTAAAATGGACAGTTTTAAGGGAACACCATCTGGTATGTGGTTATTACAAAAAGTACAGATAAAAAATTAAATGACAGTATTTATATGGAATTAAGTGTACATCAAAACTAAATTAACAATTCAATATCGTGATTGTGATTCATTTTGTGTGCCTTGCTTTTCAGCTCTCTGTTATGGCCCAGAGGACCCAATTCTCAGAGACACCACATTTTTATAAGACACTCAACACCTACTGCTTTCAGTAGGATTTGAAGGGAATCAGACTCCACAGCACCTCATTGAATTCAGCCCATGATCTTAACAGGGAAATATAACTGATAAAATATTTAACTTAATGAAAGATTTGTATAGTATGATTTTTGAGGCACATTGATTGGGATTTTCATAAGCTCATAAGTGATTTAGGAGCACAAGTCTAATCAAAAGTCTGTGGGGCTTGTGTTCCTATGTCACTGAGCATGTTTTGTAGAACCTATTCATCATCTGTAACTGCTAGGTTGTGGTTGTAAAGCCACCCACAGTTTTATGGTGGTGGATGGTGAAGAGGCACAGTGCCCAGAGGGAGCTTTCGCTGCATCATGATCAGTGCAACTGGACTCAGAGAGCCCATGTTCCCTGGAGGGACTGTTATTGAGGGGACACCAGTGGCATAGGGACTATAGACCTGAGGCTGGAAGCAGCTCAGCCACATGGACAGAGAAGTTGACTAAGTTTAATAAAATTCTACTTGTTCAGCTTAACAACCTGCATCCAGCTTTGTTTTTTGCTAATGAAACAAAGTTACAGTGGGTGAGCTGTAAGTTCTCTGAAGTGCAGCAGCTGACAATGTGAGTCGTGGGACTTGAGCTGAAACCTCCTGGAGCCCTGGCCATGCAGGAGGACAACAGCAGTGAGAAAGTGAAACTATTATTTTACCATATAGGAGAACAACGCAGAAAGGTCTGCACCACTCTGAAGCTCACCACTGTCTCAAGCCTCATAGGAGTCCTAAGTGCCCTGGGGACCTATTGCTCCCCAAAGCAGAACAAAACTATAGAGCAACGCTGGTTTTTCACTAAGGACTAATCTGAAGGGGAGATGAGACCTGCCCCCCATGTTACAGACTTATGTAAAATGGCTACTATATGCAATTTTGGGAATATGACAAGACTCTCTGATTCAGGACAGGATAGTTTGTGGAACTTGGGATCATCACCGGTGGGAGTGGCTGCTCCGGGATGGTGCACTCACATTAGACAGATGCTTGCAGGGGCATGCAGCAGAAGCCTCTACATCAAGGATAAAAGCCCTAGAAGTCACAGCAACCCTAGAAGTAAGTGGAGTGAGACATCAGCAAAAGAGAGCAGGTGGCCTAGGTTCCATACCCATGATGAGATGCATTTACTGTGGGAGACAGCATGAGTAAGTAATGGAGAAGTGACCTGCACTAGGACAGCACTGCAAGGAATGTGGCAATTTGAACCATTTTAGCAGAGTATGTGAGAGCAGAAGAAGGTCTCAGAGATTCAGTCAGACTTGCACAGGATGGGGGTGGCACATCAGACAGCGGTGATGACATCAGGAGTCTCAACTTTGAGTATGAGAGCATATCAGGTTCAGGCTGTCTGGACAGAAAGCAACAAGAGACAATACCAACCTCGGTGCATGCAATGATTCACCACTCAATAATAATGCAATCAGACCACAAACCCCTGGAGACAATTAGAGCAAAGCTCCAAGCATATTGCAGCAGATGTTGATGCATCACCTGCACTGTCAGAGATCAGATATTGTCCAAAATGACTACTGGTGTTAGTTGACACCATAAGTATACACACCCAGCATCAGGAATTTAGGGGGGACTGAATCAGGACATAATAAAGCATAGAATCATAGAACTGGAAAGGACCTTGAGAGGTTATCTAGTCCAGTCCCCTGCACTCAAGGCAGGACTAAGTATTATCTAGACCATCCCTGACAGGTGTTTGTCCAACCTGCTCTTAAAAATCCCCAATGATGGAAATTCCACAACCTCCCTAGGCAATTTATTCCAGTGTTTAACCACCCTGACAGTTAGGAAGTTTTTCCTAATGTCCAACCTAAACTGCCCTTGCTGCAATTTAAGCCCATTGCTTCTTGTCCTATTCCCAGAGGTTAAGAAGAACAATTTTTCTCCCTCCTCTTTGTAACAATCTTTATGTTGTTGAAAACTGTTATCATGTCCCCTCTCAGTCTTCTCTTCTCCAGACTAAACAAACCTATTTTTTTCAATCTTCCCTCATAGGTCATGTTTTCTATACCTTTAATCATTTTTGTTAATGTTAATGGCGTCAATCTCCCGGTTTCAACAGTAAAGCTGTTGGAAATCAAAGAGGCTACATGCAATTACAGGCAGCCAAGACAGCAATAGTAGTAGGGTGGCCAGATGACAAAAGCCAAGTAGTAGCAGAATGATATTTTCAAATTAAAGATGAGCTGAGTGTGCAGGATGGAATCATATTTTGAGGAGAGAAAGAGCTGTTCTCTCCACCTCATTGCAGAAGGCTGTCATGCAAAAAATACATATCTCACACCTGGGCTTTGACAGCTGTCTTAGATGTGCTTGTATTCATTCTGTCTGGGAATGAATACACAACTCCGCTCTTTGATAGAAGGGTGTTAAACCTGCCAGTTGTGTGATAACTATCATCAGAAAGAGACTGTTTCCACATGAGCTGCTCACCGGACTTTAGGAAAAGGTGGGAGCAGACTTATTTACCTTCAAGAAAAAGCAGTATTGATTAAAGTGGACTTCTATCCAAATTTTTGGGAGGTGGATGCCCTGCCTGATAAAAGATTGGAAAGATAAAGGCCCGCTTTGTGAACTATGGCATTCCAGACACGGTATTCACCAATAATGGCCCAGTTTGCCTAACAAGAATGAAAGGAATTTGAACACAAATGGGAGTTTGACCACCACACTTTCTCCACAGCTCAGCCACAGAGTAAGGTGGTAAGGTGAAATCAGCTGCAAAAACAGCTAAGAGACAGTTATGCAAGTCTGTTTCTTCTGGTTCAGACCCCATGTTAGCATTTTTGGCGCATAAGAATACTCCATCACAGGGGTGCCAAAATCGTGTACCATGGGCATTGATGGTGCAAAGGACCAAAACCCCGCTACCAATGAGGACAGACCTGTTACAGCCAGAAGGATGGAGAAACCACCAAGAAAACATAGGTAACAGTCAGAGAAAGCAAGCACTAGAGTAGGTCAGGTCAGCCAAGGAGCTACCAGCCTTGGAGACAGGTACTCCTGTCTTTAGAGAGATACCAGGAGAGGACTAAAGGAGTCTCGAGAGGTGCAGTGACATCCCGGTCATATGGGATAACTATTCAAGAGGGACAAGTGAGCCAAAGGAATAGGAGACACTTATGAGCCAGCAATGCAACACCCAGAGAGCCTATAAAAAATAAAGAGATCATCAAAGAGTGAAAGCAACAAAGAATCCTGTGGCACCTTATAGACTAACAGACGTTCTGCAGCATGAGCTTTCGTGGGTGAATACCCACTTCTTCTCTTGCATCTGAAGAAGTGGGTATTCACCCACGAAAGCTCATGCTGCAGAACGTCTGTTAGTCTATAAGGTGCCACAGGATTCTTTGTTGCTTTTACAGATCCAGACTAACACGGCTACCCCTCTGATACTCAAAGAGTGAAGAGACCGAGAACCAACCTCACAGGGAGGGAGGAGACTCCACAGAAAGATAGTTTGCTAGACTCAGAGACTGGTGACAGGGAGACAGAGATAGATCACTCCCAGTATGGTAGCCTATTGAGGAGACCAAGCTAGCTAAATTACTCAGTAACCAGCTGAATCTGTGGTAAAGATCAGCCTCCAGTTTGGCTATGTGCTAGCGAGCTCCAGCTGAAAGGACTTGGAATGGGAAGGCCTGACCAACAATTATTTGTTTTTAATGTTTATATTAGTGTTTGTAAAATAGGGAAGATGTACCATGATCAGTGGACCTGGAATCAGATGGCCTGTGTTCCCTGGAGAGACTCTTATTGATGGGACAACAATGGAATGGAATGGTTGGAATTAAGGTGGCAGTGATTCAGCACAGGCATAGAGATGTCCACAGGTTTAATAAAGTTCCACTTGTTCAACTTAACCAGCACTGAGCATCACTCTTTGCGAATGAAACACCTGCACCATTGGCCAAACTGGCATTTGTTGAAACTTTGGACAGGGTTCTGTATGCACACTCTGCATCAGTGGTGGGCAACCACTGACTGTCCGCAGGCACAGCCGCCTGCAGCTCCCATTGGCTGGGAATGGTGAACTGCAACCACTGGGAGCTGTGGGCAGCTGTGCCTGTGGACAATCAATGTAAACAAACTGTCTCGGGGCCTGCCAGCGGATTACCCTGATGGGCCACATGTGGCCCCTGGCTGCAGGTTGCCCACCACTGCTCTACACTCTGTTTTCTGGTGTGGAGGGGTACAGTGCCATGGACCTCAGACTCTTTTGATGGAGTACAGCAACACTCTGATCACAGTGAAGCCCTTATGCTGAGATTGTGACTATATAGAGAAGGATAGGAGGGTGACCTCTTCTGCCCCCTAGTTACAATCTAGTCCAGATTGTTCATTTACACAATCAGGAGGATCAATACAGTAAGTGATACTACATGGACATATAACCTGATTGCTAGAATTGAATAGACTGAACCAAATGCATTATCATGATGCAGATTAATTAGCTATAAAAGACAAATCTGTTTTGACCCAGAACTCAGCAGGTTAAACTTGTAGTGAGAGAGGAAGAAGACAAGTTATACAAGTGATTTTTCTTTTTATTTTTGACTGATTTATAAAGATTTTGTAGAATCTATAGAGATAAGAGATACCGGTAAGCTTGTACTTAGAACAAACAATGGCATTTATGTTCATCCTGTAGATGAAGAACTTGGGCCCAGATTCACAAAGATATTTATGCACCTAACTCCAATTGAAATCAATGGAACGTAGGCACCTAAATACCTTTATGAATATGGGACTCTAAACAGCAAAGCATGTATAAGGCAGATGTGCACTCTCTGGCCTCCTCTAGTAGCTCAATCACATGGGGTTTATAAATCTGGTCCTGGTTCTGAGCTAATAGAGCTTGGTCTTTTAACTGAGGCAGTAGAAGGTTCCACGATGGTCCTAGATCCATAAGATTCCATGCTCATTCCTTGCTGCTGATAACCTACCAGCAGTATCACTTTAATATTAGCTATATTGTCTACTCTTGTAGTGTTGATTTGTTTTGTATTCTACTGATAGTCTTCAAAACAGAGCAAAAACTCCTTAAATGGGAAAAATAGATATTATAGTAGGAGAAACAAAACACTTGTAAAACAGCAGCAACAACAAATTCCATATACCTATAGACCATGAGTCTAAAATTGAATTCCAAATGATCTCCTCATGCAAAACCAATATATGATTGGTCAGCTTTTTGCAAAAATCAAACCCCAAACCATCCTGGTTTTGCCCCATTCTAGCATTATCCCCAAAAGGCTCTAATTTTCTCTGTCTCTTCACTGGCTTTAGTTTTGGTCTATGACAGTCACTTTGGTACTTTTGTCTTCAACTGAGGTTGTGCCAAACTTGTCTCTCAGCAATCTCTCCCGCATTGATGAGATCTCTCTTGGTTTGGTCCAGTTTCTCTAACGTTCCAACACTGTCTGTCCAGAGCCAGTTAACTTGCTTGACTTGTACACAGAAATCAATGGAGGCACAGCAAATAATATTACTTAACAAATTTAGCATCCTTTTCGGCTTGTGAAATAACCTACAGACTAATGATGAACAGCTAGCCAAAGGCAAGATCAGTGGAATGTTTAAAAAGTCAGTATTGTCTAGCTGTTTGGCAATGAGATTTTAATTTTGTATAAATCATCTATATGGAAGTTGGAGGGGATATTGAGTAAGAGTCTAAGCCTCAGGTTTGGAATACCTTGACTTCTATACCTAAAAGCTCAAGTACCTGAAGTCATCTCAGCCGTCTATGCTTCTAGAGTAGATACATTTAGTTTATTATGTGTGGGCCCTTTGCATAAAGCCTTAAAAAAACTGAAAACCTGTTTGCTTTGTGTATAGCCATTTAATCTGGTGTGCTTGACTCACATTTTCATAATATATCCACTATTGTGCAGCATGTTTTTCACTTACTGTCTGCCCCAGAGATGGCTGTATTTCTGTGGTGATGTTTCTGAAGAGCTTTGGGATCCCACAAATTGAGATTATCCAGATCCTCAATTAATATGAAATTGGAATAACAGGGATGATTTACTGCAGCTATATATTTCACTGTTTGGGGCCAATATTCATTCATCTCCTGCCTATTCCCATTAAAATAGATAACCTCAGATTTTGCACTTTCATTTCATTGTAACACTTCAGCATAAAGCAGAAGAATCCTACCAATCAGTTTCTTTTTTTCAACCTGTACAGCTTGGCACTTTGATATCAGTTTTGTCATTTCTCTTAAAAGTCAAGTTTTAAAAAAAAATATTTTTGTTATTTTGACCAAGAATTCCAGACTTACATGGTTAGTTGTTTCTTTGTAATAACTTTAAATATACACATATTTTGTACATCTATTCTTTTTTTATACCTGTGATCTGATGTCAGCCATTTTTACTGTTTGGTGCTTTGATGGAACACAGTTATACTTTGGGGAAGGAGATGAGACTTTTTTATATTCTTTAATAGAATGATTTATTTTCAACCTCTTTTTCCTGCTTTTTGGGTGGGGCTAGATCATGTCTGTTAGGCATAACCCATAGTAAGGAATGGTCCAGAGCTGCACTGCTCCAGGAAAAGCACTAGCAGGCATTCTTCCTCAGACAGTTTCCTGGGACAGAAAAGGAGAACACCCACTGCTGCATGCCTTTGGTTCTCCCTTACATTAGGTCCTGTTCCATTGACTAACATAGTGGAGGGTGAGGCCATGGGCAAAATCCTTAACCCACTGAAGTCAATGGATGTTTTGACATGGACTTCAATGGGACCAAGATTTCTCAGCATTGTTCAGTCCCTCCCCATGCTCTGTTTACCCCCTGGGGAGTAGGGGAATTGCAGTTCCTTTTCTCCCTTTAGTGCAGGACCTGCAATTGTGCCAGGATTTTAAGGGACCCATGAAAGATGAGCAGGAGGATTGCGTTCACCCTCTATGGTGCACCTGCATAAAGGGCAGGCAGAATTTTACTCTGTGTGTGTGTGTGCGCGCGTGCGTGTGCACATTAATTTGCTATATCCGAGACTATTGTGTGTTTCCTCAGTTTCATTTTACAGTTTTATTTTCCAGGTGGGGCAAGTTTTTTTATTTCCACCAGTATTTTTGTGCACACATACACTGCGTTTGGAGAGTGGGTGCTAAACCTTTATGAGAACATGTATAAGATTCTCTCATTTCAGTTATGTGCATCCACTCTTTGAAGATGGCCTTGGTTACAAACAAGCATGATGACTAAGATTCAAAATGTGTTCTGATGCAGAAAAGCTCAAGGACTGTGTTAAAAGGATTTTTAAACCACTTTAAATCAGTGTGATTATCCAAAGAGGTTTTAGAAATCACTAAAAGAAGCTATTTTTTCTTTTCTCCCTGACCTATATTAAAGGATAACACAACCTAATTGTGGAACACAAAGTGATTATGTTCAGTATATTCAAAATATTAACAAATGATTAAAATATAGCAGCCGAAATAGCCAAATATAACAGATTAAATAAACATAGACGTTTCAATATTTCAGCAGAAAACAGAGTCTGGAATGGAATGAAACAAAAAAAATTGAAATTTCCTGGAAATAGAAATTCAATTTTTTTTTTGAATTTTAGGTTGATCGAAATGTTTTGTTTTGACAAAATCTAAACATTTTGGTCTGATTTAAATTTTTATAAACTTTATATTATATTTTATCATATAAAATAAAAAATGAATTTAAAATCAGAATGTTCCATTCTAAAAAAGTCAAGTTGCAACATTTCAACTTTATTAAAATATTTTTTTTCAGTTTGGTTCAAAATGAATTTTTGTAAAGGTGACACATTTCTGTTAAGTGTTTTCTGTTGACTAATGGGCGTTTTCTGGTGGGAAAAAAAATTTCATTGGAAAATTTCCAAACAACTCTATTTATGGGCCTAATTCTGATGTCACTTATGCTGATTTTACATTGCTTTAACACTGTTGACTTCAATGGAGAATATCTTGATTTACCACAGGGTAAATGAGATGAGACCTGGACCCTATTTTTCAAATGTGCAAGGGAATGTTTTAATCAGATTTATGCAGCAAGACTGAAAGTCTACTTAATAAAAATGATGGCAAAATCATATGAGAGAAGAAGAGAGCTGAATGAATGATACACTACAGATATAGTGGACCCCTGATTATCCAATCTAACTGGGATTGAGGCCAGATCGGATAACCAAAAATCCAGATAAAGTGAAGAGTGGCGCTTCTGCTGTAGCCCTGGGTGGTGGGACTACAGCAGTCAGACCCATACGCTGAGCTAACAGCAGGAGTCCTAGTCATGAAGGGCTGACAACCTGAGCCGCAGCCATTTAGGCCTGACAGCCCGAGCCCCAGCTCCACAGGACTGACAGACGAGCCCCAGCCATCCGGGGCTGACAGCAGGAGCCCCAGTTGCCTGGGGCTGACAGCCAAAGCCCTGCCGTCTGGGGCTGATAGCCCGAGCCCCAGCCGCCCATACAACCTAAACCCCAGAAATCTGGGGCTGACAGCCTGAGATCTGCCACTGTCAGCCCCTGGCAGCTGGTGGTTTGGTTAATATGGAGAGCTGGATAATGGAGGCTCAGTACAATGGGTTCTACTGTAATATATTAGTCAAATTTCACACATTTATCTCCTTGCACAATGTCGGTGAAAATTCTCAAATTTGTTTGTTATTCATGTTATTCACATGTTTAGCGTATGGATTGCTCTCAGTTTGGTGTAAGCAGTCAATAAACAGAATTGAAAAAGTAAGCTGTCTAATTTATTTAGAGACCAAAATTGTATAGTTTCTGTTCTCTTATGAAATGACCCTAAATGTTGTGAACTGGTCTTCAGTAAGTCACTGGAGTTGTGATTCTCTTTAGGGGAGAGCATTTTAGAAAGAGGAAGCAAGAAATAATGTAAATAATTGAATGTTTGTGTAAGAGCCCAGTCCTAGTTGAGAAAGGTCTGATAATAGAATGTGCCCCAGGGCTCTATTCAGGAGTTTGTGATACACTGTAAGATTGTCCCCTTGCTCTGTGTAGGGATTGTGTTCCAGATGCTTTGCATTTACTGGTGTCTAATTTTCTGTCTTCAGCAAGATGGTCATTGACACAAAGTAACTGCAAAGTGTATATGTATATGTCTTGATTGGAAATGGTGAGGTCTGATCAGAGCAATAATTTCAGAGCCAGGGTTTTGTCCAGGGTTTTGTTATTAATGTTTGGAGAATATTTATGACAAGACTTTGCCCCTGCAATGTTAATAAATGTTGCTCATGTCCATATGAAATATACCTAGCCAGGGCACTGCATTTACTGGTTTCTATATTTTCCTCCATTCAGCCTGATTCATCAGGGTCATTGACACAAAGTAAGTGTATTTTACACTGTTAGATATGTGCAGTACTACTTGGAAAGATGCCATCAGATCCCCATAATTATACCGCTGCCAAGCCAATGGAGTTGAACAAGTCCATTCACTCTGCTTGAGCTGTGTTCCACTATTAAGTGCCTTTATGTGTCCTCAGCACATATAGAGCTTGATCAAAAGACTATTAAAATCAGCCACTACTGTCAGCTGTGCCCTTCCTGTGAGTACTGACTTCAGTCTCCAAGGTTTTGGATCAGGCCCATAATTAACATTTGCTCAAATGTGCAAGCAAAGCAAAATACAAAAAAGAACATGAGATCAGCTAAAGGAAATTCAGTTCATAATTCATACCAATACATGTGGAACTTTTAATTGATATAGCCACACCTCTAGTAATTACTAAGTATTCAGAGACCAAACCCACTCCAACCCCCAGCCTCCCACACAGCTGCAGAAGAATCCAGCACAGCAAAAACATGTTGCCTGACTGAGCCGGAATACAAAGAACCTGTACAGGTGATACCTAATGTCTTACATGCCGCAGAACAGTTTCACTTTCTGTGTTGGAATGCAGAGGGTAAACTATGGGAAGGCTGACATTGCGGATTATTGCAGTCAGTGTGCAACAGGCTGCACAAATCCCACCTTCATACCAGGAGATCACTCTTAGCCCTGGTCTACACTAAGGTCGGGGGTCGAACTAGGGTACGCGAATTCAGCTACGTGAATAACGTAGCTGAATTCGAACTACCCTAGTTCGACTCACTTACCCGTCCAGACGCCGCGGAAGCGAACTCCGCGGCTCCAAGGTCGACTCCGGCAACTCCTCCTGCCGCGGTGGAGTACCGGAGTTCGAACTAGCGCTTCCGGGGTTCGAACTATCGTGTCTAGATCAGACGCGATAGTTCGAACTCCGAGCAGTCGAACTTGCTGCGTCGACCCAGCAGGTAAGTGTAAACGTGCCCTTAGTTTCGATCTAGCAGAGTTTAAAAATAATAATAAAGTGAAAAAGAAAAGTTTTCAGAACAAATGACTGCTAGCCCCGTAATTCATACAAACCATGCATTACTTGTTATTCTCCTGTTTGGAAAGTATCAGTCATCCACCTGGGAGCAGAGCCAGAGACAATATCATGTGACATAGGTGACCAACCACACATCACCAACAGCAAATAGTTGGAGCAAGTAGTTTGTGAACAATCTGCATAGTCTGAAAATTATACATCCAAACAACGGGGCAAATTCTCTGAACAATATTTGAAGAAAATCAGGATCAGCTCCTGAATAATTCACTAACTAACACAGTGGCAAAATCCAGGGCAAATATTATTCATAATGAGCAGTTCAACCAGATCAACCTGCAGTTTTCAGAATGGCATCTCAAAGCAGGGCTGAAGAATGAACATCCATTCAGAGGCAAGGCAGGGCATTCTATAATACTGGCTCCCAGGTCATTTGGGAGGAGAGGAAAGAGACAAAATTCCATGCCAAGTTCCTGAAGATGGCAGGTTGTAGACTGAGCGGTGTCTTTTGTCTTTGTTTTTTCTTGTTTCTTGTTATAACCTATGCACCCTAAACCTCAAAAATAAAGCCTCTGAGGAAAAAACTTGCTTGGTGAAATATTTTTATTTTTTGTACTACTGAACTAGATGGTTAACTACCATGTTATCTCTGTGCACTTTTAAAAATCTACTATAGGCCTTAGTCTGTGCAACTCAGAACATTTTTTTATTTGAGATGCCATAGACCAGCACACAACTGTGATTAGCATTGTATCAGATATAAGCAGTGCTCAGCAGGGATTGTGGGACTCAAACAACTCAGCCAGTATGTTTTACCAGGAAATTTAATGTATATAACACATTTTCATTTTTTAACCTGGTTTTTGGTTATTACAGTCACAAGATACATATAACTCAGAAATACAATTTTCCTGACCGCTAAGGGCTAAATTCACAAAGGAGACTGAAGTATTGCAAAGCCTAACTTTAGATGTCTTGCCACCTAGTGGAATTCACAGCTCTGAGTTAGATATCTAAGTTCCCTGTACAATGGGGTAGGTAAATGCCTAAAAATGGGATTCACATAAGCCAACATACTGAGTAGGGAACTGCCTAGATTAGCCAGTAGGAAATACCATAGAGAGGAGTGTGGCCTAAGACCCATCTCTCTAAGGGAGTTAGGCACCTAAATCTGCAGTGGAGGGAGGCACCTATCTCTGCTTAGGATTCACAGCTATGAACGCTCTCCTGCAGTTAAACTTAAACCAGGTCACTGTTGTTTTGAAGAAAGACCAAGTGGAGGCTGCCTTCAAACTTTGACCAAAGGTCAAAGCACTCACTGAGGATGTTGGAGACCCAGGTGCAGTTCCTCTTTCTGCCTTGTGAGGAGCAGGGAGTTGAACTTGAGTCTCCCACCTCATAGAAGAGGTCATAACCACTGAAGTATGGAGTATTCTGTGGCAGGTATCTCTTCTTTTGGAGCTGTTGTACTTTGTATAAGTGTTAAATAATCATAGAATCATAGAATATCAGGGTTGGTAGGGACCTCAGGAGGTCATCTAGTCCAACCCTCTGCTCAAAGCAGGACCAATTCCCAACTAAATCATACTAGCCAGGGCTTTGTCAAGCCCGACCTTAAAAATCTCTAAGGAAGGAGATTCCACCACCTCCCTAGGTAACCCATTCCAGTGCTTCACCACCCTTCTAGTGAAAAAGTTTTTCCTAATATCCAACCTAAACCTCCCTCATTGCAACTTGAGACCATTACTACTTGTTCTGTCATCTGGTACCACTGAGAACACTCTAGATCCATCCTCTTTGGAACCCCCTTTCAGGTAGTTGAAAGCAGCTATTAAGTCCCCCCTCATTCTTCTCTTCTGCAGACTAAATAATCCCAGTTGCCTCAGCCTCTCCTCATAAGTCATGTGCTCCAACCCCCTGATCATTTTTGTTGCCCTCCACTGGACTCTTTCCAATTTTTCCACATCCTCCTTGTAGTGTGGGGCCCAAAACTGGACACACTACTCCAGATGAGGCCTCACCAATGTCGAATAGAGGGGAATGATCACATCCCTCAATCTGCTGGCCATACTCCTACTTATACAGCCCAAAATACCATTAGCCTTCTTGGCAACAAGGGCACACTGTTGACTCATATCCAGCTTCTCGTCCACTGTAACCCCTAGGTCCTTTTCTGCAGAACTGCTTCCTAGCCATTCGGCCCCTAGTCTGTAACAGTGAATGGGATTCTTCCATCCTAAGTGCAGGACTCTGCACTTGTCCTTGTTGAACCTCATCAGGTTTCTTTTGGTCCAATCCTCTAATTTGTCTAGGTCCCTCTGTATCCTATTCCTACCCTCCAGCGTATCTACTACTGCTCCCAGATTAGTGTCATCTGCAAACTTGCTGAGATTGTAGTCCACACCATCCTCCATATCATTAATAAACATATTGAACAAAACCAGCCCCAGGACCGACCCTTGGGGCACTCCGCTTGAAACCAGCTGCCAACTAGACATGGATCCATGGAGCCAGCTTTCTATCCACCTTATAGTCCATTCATCCAGCCCATACTTCTTTAACTTGCCGGCAAAAATACTGTGGGATACCATACCAAAACCTTTGCTAAAGTCAAGGAATAACACATCCACTGCTTTCCCCTCATCCACAGACCCAGTTTCTCCTCATAGAAGGCAATTATGTTAGTCAGGCATGACTTGCCCTTGGTGAATCCATGCTGACTGTTCATGATCACTTTCCTCTCCTCTAAGTGCTTCAGAATTGATTCCTTGAGGATCATGATTTTTCCAGGGACTGAGGTGAGGCGGCCTGTAGTTCGCCAGATCCTCCTTCTTCCCATTTTTAAATATGGAAACTACATTAACCTTTTTCCAGTTATCCAGGACCTCCCCTGATCACCATGAATTTTCAAAGATAATGGCCAATGGCTCTGCAATCACATCCGCCAAGTCCTTTAGCACCCTCAGTTGCAGTGCATCCGGCCCCATGGACTTGCGCTCATCCAGTTTTTCTAAATAGTCCCAAACCACTTCTTTCTCCACAGAGGGCTGGTCACCTCCTCCCCATACTGTGCTACCCAGCTGACCTTGTTCATGAAGAGAGAGGCAAAAAAAGCACTGAGTACATTAGCTTTTTCCACATCCTCTGTCACTAGGTTGCCTCCCTCATTCAGTAAGGGGCCCACACTTTCCTTGACTTTCTTCTTGTTGCTAACATACCTGAAGAAACCCTTCTTGTTACTCTTAACATCTCTTGCTAGCTGCAACTCCAAGTGTGATTTCCTGATTTCATTCCTGCATGCCTGAGCAATATTTTTATACTCCTCCCTGGTCATTTGTCCAATTTTCCACTTCTTGTAAGCTTCTTTTTTGCGTTTAAGATCAGCAAGGATTTCACTGTTAAGCCAAGCTGGTCTCCTGCCATATTTACTATTCTTTCTACACATCGGGATGTTTTTTTCCTGCAACCTCAATTAGGATTATTTAAAATACAGGCAGCCCTCCTGGACTCCTTCCCCCTCATTATTCTCCCAGGGGATCCTGCCCATCAGTTCCCTGAGGGAGTCAAAGTCTGCTTTTCTGAAGTCTAGGATCCATATTCTGCTGCTTTCCTTTCTTCCTTGTGTCAGGATCCTGAACTCGACCATCTCATGGTCACTGCCTCCCAGGTTACCATCCTTTTTTGCTTACACTACTAATTCTTCCCAGTTTGTGAGCAGCAGGTCTAGAAGATCTCTGCCCCTAGTTGGTTCCTCCAGCACTTGCACCAGGAAATTGTCCCCTACACTTTCCAAAAACTTCTTGGATTGTCTGTGCACTGCTGTATTGCTCTCCCAGCAGATATTAGGATGATTAAAGTCTCCCATGAGAACCAGGGCCTGCCATCTAGTAACTTCTGCTAGTTGTTGGAAGAAAGCCTAGTCCACCTCATCCCCCTGGTCTGGTGGTCTATAGCAGACTCCCACCATGACATCACCCTTGTTGCTCACACTTCTAAACTTAATCTAGAGACTTTCCGGTTTTTCTGCAGTTTCATACCGGAGCTCTGAGCAGTCATACTTCTCTCTTACATACAGTGCAACTCCCCCACCTTTTTTGCCCTGCCTGTCTTTCCTGAGCAGTTTATATCCAACCATGACAGTACTCCAGTCATGTGAGTTATCCCACCAAGTCTCTGTTATTCCAATCACATCATAGTTCCTTGACTATGCCAGGATTTCCAGTTCTCCCTGCTTGTTTCCCAGGCTTCTTGCATTTGTGTATAGACACTTAAGATAACTCGCTGATTGTCCCACTTTCTCAGTCTGAGACAGGAGTCGTCCCCTCTTGCACTCTCCTGCTCATGCTTCCTCCCGGTATTCCATTTCCCCACTTACCTCAGGGCTTTGGTCTCCTTCCCCCGGTGAACCTAGTTTAAAGCCCTACTCACTGGGTTAGCTAGCCTGCTTGTGAAGATACTGTTCCCTCTCTTCATTAGGTGGAGCCCGTCTCTGCCTAGCACTCCTCCTTCTTGGAACACCATCCCATGGTTGAAGAATCCAAAGCCTTCTCTCCAACACCACCTTCATAGCCATTCGTTGACTTCCACAATTCGATGGTCTCTACCCAGGCCTTTTCCCTGCACAGAGAGGATGGACGAGAACACCACTTGCACCTCAAACTCCTTTATCATTCTTCCGAAAGCCACATAGTCTGCAGTGATCCGCTCAAAGTCATTCTTGGCAGTATCATTGGTGCCCACATGGAGAATCAGGAAGGGGTAGTGATCCGAGGGCTTGATGAGTCTCGACAGTCTCTCCGTCACATCGTGAATCCTAGCTCCTGGCAAGCAGCAGACCTCTTGGTTTTCTAGGTCGGGGCATTCACATCGTGAATTTCTTCATCGTCCCTCTGTCCCCTCTGCGCAGCCTGCTCCGATTCTTCAGAACGTTGTGCCTGTAGAAGCGTATCCTGATGTCTGTCCAGGAAATCTTAATTTTCTCTTATGCAACGCAGGGTCGATACTTTTTTCTCCAGACCTCGAGTCTTCTCTTCCAATATGGAGACCAGCTTGCACTTTGTACAGACAAAGTTGCTTCTGTCCTGTGGAAGAAAGACAAACATGGCACAACCTGAGCAGGTTACAACAGCTGAACGCTCACCTTCCATAATTTCTTCCTTCTAAGAGCTTCCTCAGCTCTTGCAGCAACTCACAGAAGCCCACAAGATGAAATAATAATTGAAGGTGGGGCACTGGAACCACAGTCTCCTACATAACTGGTTAGTACCTTAGCCACTGGAACATACAGTTATTCATGTTCTCTCTGGCCCAATGACTAATCATTTATACACAGTGGAGCAGCTTTAACAGAAAAGATTGGGAGAAAACTGTCCAGAATACCACATAGTCCAGCGGTGAAGGCACAGTATTAGGATGTCTTAGGCAAGGCATTTCCAGCAGTGATAAAGTATTAATGCCATTGTACAAGGCATTTGGACAACTGTATACAGTTCTTGTCACCCATGTTCAAGAAAGAGGAATTTAAACTGGAATAGGTGCAGAGAAGAGCAGCTCGGATGATCAGGGGAATGAAGGGCCTATCTTATGAGCTGAGATTGGAAGAGCCTGGCTTGTTTAGTCTAACAAAAAGAAGCTGAGAGGGGATAGGATTAGCCTGTATACATCAGAGGGGTAAACACCAGGCTGGGTAAAGAGCTATTTAAGCCAAAGGACAATGTTGGCAGAAGAACAAATGGACATAAACTAGCCACAAACAAATTCAGGCTGGAAATTAGAATAAAGTATCTAAGCATCAGTGGGGTGAGGTTCTGGAACAGCATCCCAATAGGAATTGTGAGGGAAACAACTTAATTTATTTTAAGCGAGAGCTGGACAAATTTATGAGTGCAGTTGTATGAAAGGATTGCTTGTGATAGTTGGGGGCAGGTCTGAACCACCTTGAGACTCATTTCCAGTTTTTATCTTACGTCCCTAAAGCTCATGTTTCGGGGTTTCAGTTGGCCACCAGCAGGTATCATGAAGGGATATTTTTCCCTCAGTGTATTCTGAAAAGTTTTCTTATCTCCTTCCTCTGCAGCATTAGGGATGTCCATGACTGGAGGTGGGACAATGGGCAGAATGGGCCAAGGATCTGAGGTGGCACCAGACATTTTCTGTCTCAAGTTCTTGGTTGGCTGGTTTTTGATCACATGCTCAGGGTTTAACTGATCGTCATATGTGAGGTTGGGAAGATTTTGTCTTCCTCTGCAGTGTGTGGGTGCAGGTCACTTGCCACGATTATTTAGGTATATCTCATTTAATCATTTCCCTGCTATTGCAGGGTGCTCAAGCACTGATGCACCTCAGTGCCTCCTATTCTCTGTCTGTGGCACAAAATACATTTCTTATATGTCTCCATTTACTTTGGTCTCTCATTTCCACTGTTGGGTTTAATGTGTGGGTGCTGCATGGTGTTGGTGGCCTGTGATATACAGGAGGTCAGGACAGATGATCTAATGGTGCCTTCTGACCGTAAATGCTAAGACTTTGAGAGGTAGTAGACACAAGTTCAAATCCCTGCTCCCTATCAGGCAGAGGGGGAGCTGATCCTGGGTGTACCACTTCCACACTGGGCTAAAAATTATAAGGGGGTGGGTCTCCACCCCCTTCTCCAGCTCTGTTTTGTGCCAGCCTCCATCTGTTAGGGGGTCTCAGTGAAGGCATCTTGTGTTGGGCCTGGGATGAAGCCTTTTGGAGCTTAGGTGTGAATGAGGCACTGAGCTTTTGGGCACTGTCAGGACTGAAGTGTCTGTGTGCATGCATAGCTGCAGAAATTTAGGCACCTCAGGGACTTTAAAATGGTGGAAACATAGGCACCTAAAGACTTGAGGCACCTACACAGCTAGGTGTTAGCAGAGAAGGGGTTTTGTGAATGCCAGTGGCACCTAAATGTTGGACTTGGGCTCCTGAAGCAGACGTACCAAACTCATGAAAAAAATTCAGAAATTGGGCTTGTTTTTGGCTTAATTGGCTTGTGAGTTTCTTGTTGGCTAGTTTTTTTTGCTCGTAGTGTGTGGCTTGTTTGCTTTGTTGCTTGTTGTAGCTTGTTGCTTCTTTTTTTTGGTCGGCTCCCAGCAAGCAGAGGCAAGGGGGAGACTGCACGCTGGGGGGATCTAGTCACATAGAGTGTTGGGGTTCTTAGGGATTAGCTTGTTTTGGCCTTGTTTTGAAATGGGATTAGCTTGATTTTTGGTTTATTGTGAAAATCGGGGTGCTTATTTACCATGTGAAAGTTGGCAACTGTGTCCTGAAGTAGGCACCTTGTGAGTGTGTCTTTCATTCCTTTTACTATATACAACAATTTATAGTCCATTGTGTTCACTCACAACATTTTTCTTGGCTGCTTCAGAACATAAAGAATATTTTAAATGTATAATAAGAAATTTGCTTTCAGTTATACTAGAGTTATTTATTAAACAGAGATTATTGAACTTTAATATGAAGAATCTTTATATTGTATCTGTCACAGATGAGCAAATTACAGTCATGGTTCAGTGTAATCCCTTCATTGGTTCATGGATCCCAAAGTCCTTCAGGCTGTATGACAAATCCACATCATGTCCCTGAGTGCCAGGTTCTGCATTTGTGGCTCTGATTTAGTTGAAAGATGTGATTAAAAAAAAAGAAACCCTCATGTACCTATGGCTACACATCTGAGAAATCTCAGGAGCATAATGTTATTGCAGTCAAAGTTGGCAGTAATTTACACTCAGTAAATTGGTTCCAGATCTGCCTGTTTCAGATGCTATCACAAGAACAAGGCTTTATGCTAAATCACTTACCTTTGGCCAAACTATGCTCCTTTTAGGAGATTTGCCATCACAAATTCAGATGACATGGAGATAAAGAGACTCTCTTGCTCTGTGGCGCATGACAGAATGTGGTGGATCAACAATTAAGCATGGAGCTGCTGTCAGCTCAAACAGAAAACTTCTTCCAAATTTGGAAATGAGAGTTGAGTGTTGATGGCAGAATCATGATGTCAGGGTGTAATGTTCCCAATACAACATTAGTAGATAATCCATTTTTAGAAATACAGAACACAGCATCTATGAGAGAAAAATCATTGACTTTTAGTGTACTGTGTGATCTTAAGAGGCAGAAGTCAGTTCTAAATAAAGATGAAGGTTATGCACCTTTATTCAGTTAGGCCCTGATCCAGAAAACCAATTAAATGTATACTTAGCATTTTGCACATGCTGAAGAGCTTTGCTGGATTGGGGCCTTTAGTGAGGTGGAGTAGCCTCCCACTGAGCCAGAGAGGGAGGAGCCCCTCTGTGATCCCTGGTGGTTGGAGCCAGACTGGGGTCACCCCTTCTGCCAGAATCTAAGGGGTGGGATAGACAGTATAAAGGTGGAGCCTCTAACGCAGTTGAGTCTGAGCCAGGGAAGGGAGCAGATGTCTCCAGGCTGCTGCAGATCCCTGGAGCGGAACCTGTGCTGCGCCAAGCCCTGTCTCTGGAGGAGACTAACTCAAGAGAAGAGCTGCCAGGACTGCTGCTCACCACATACTCTGAAGAGGCAGGGGATGACCCTAAGCCACAGGTACATAATGGTGGGAGAGTAGGAAGTAGCCCAGGGACAGCTGACTATAGTCCAGTTGTGTTGCTGCCTGAATCCAGGCAACAAGGCTGGATTCCCGCTGAGCCAGTGGCGGAACACTCTGCCACTGTTAGGGCCCTGGACTGGGACCCAGAGGAGAAGGGTGGGTCTGGGGACCTCCTATCCCCTGCTGACAATCCCACCTCTGGGGACCCCCTACTCTTTGCTGCCAAGTCTCCCCACCTTTGACCAAGGGCCTGCATTTGTCTGCCATCTTCCAGAGCTAGGATGACAGATTGTTTGGTGCTTCACCCTGTCTGAGGACCTGAGCTCACAGACTGTTTGTGGCTCCACCCTGCTCGAGGGCCTGAATCCTAGGACTGTTTGCTTTGTCCTGCCTGAGGATCTGAGTCCCAAGACTATTTGATTCCTCCATCCTGCCTGAGGCCCGGCACCCCGAGACTGTTTGCTCTACTCTATCCTGCCAGAGACTCTACAACTCCACAACTTGAATAGCTACTCCCCTGAAACAGGGCGGTACCTAAGTGGTGTAGTGAAGCAGAGTGGCCTCCCATGAAGCCAGATAGGGGACGGAGGGATGACTGCTAACACATTACAGGCCATACAGAATGGATTGGGGCTGTGGTTCTTACACGATGGATTAATTTGGGCCATTAATTATTAGGTTTACAGAAGGATGGTCCTATCTGTCTACAAGTATTTGAGAATGCAAACTCCTAGAAGGAGGAAGTATTATTTCAGATGGTAACAAAGGAGATTAAAAGGAGTGATGGTATGAAATTAAGAAAAGGAAAAATTAGACCGAATATGAAGAATAGCTTTATCAAGTCAGGGCGATATCTACTAGTTTGTGAACGCCTCATTTCTTGAAATCTTTAGAACTAGGAAGGACAAAGCAGTAGAAAATCTACTGTAAATAACAATTTTGCACTTGCAAAAGATGATTTAATAGATCTTTTCCATTTCTAATTTCACTGATTCCATTAGTCTGTGCATGGGTGTAATTTTAGGAGAGAGATGGAAAATGTGTCTCTTTCAAATGTTGGCTGTGTGTGTGTGTGAAAGAGGTGGGGGATGATGGTACCCCAACATCCAGTTTGTTATGGAACAGCAAGAGGAGAGAAGTCATCAGTGGTGAGAGGAGTCCAGTAGAGGGGCCAAAGGGAACCAGTCAATGTTCTGACTCAAGTTAGAGCAGCTGTGTGAGAGCAGCTCTAATTTATGCCACTGATGTAAAGTCCTTTAAGGACCTTCCATCATAGGAGGACGGGGCAGAGCCACATCCTCTCCCCTTCCTCTCCTCTTATGTTGAGGGTGGGGATGGGGTGACTGATGCAGAAGTGGCTATGCTCCTTTCACTAGCTTTATGTTGTTGGAGAGTTGCCCTACACAGGGGGAATTCTTTGCTGACCACCTGTGGCTTACATGACACAAAGGAGTGGATGGGAGAATCTAGCCCTCTGTCTCTTTATTAATTGCAAAGTGCTCTAACTTCAGGAAAGCCTGAAAATGTAAGATCCAACCATATTTACAGTTCTTAATATTTACATGTTATATTTCTTTAGTCTAACTTGAATGTAAACAAACATCATGAACTTTTCTGGATTACTGACCATGGTTTTGTTTGTGGTAACTTTTTCTCTTTTCTCTCATAGCAGTTTGATAAGAGTCATTTCTAGCATATGATATTTTCCTCCTTTTTGCACTTGAGAGGTATGAATTTGCATTTATTTGTCTTTTTATTCATATCACAGCTTTGCAGCTAGAGCTTTATTTCTTCAAGTGCTCCTCAAAAGTACATTAACTGTCTTGGACAGATCTGTGTGAAAGACCCCTTCTGCTGAAATAAAACTAATCCAATGTTCCTTTATACAAATACACAAGATCTCCAGTGATGTGTAAAGATATTGGATGGATATACAGGCAGAATATAAAACTTCTTTCTTACTGTGTATGTATGTGTGACATGGGAGGCCTATTTGCATGTTACCATTTTTGTTTTCATTTTGAAACATCAATTTTCAAAAAAATCTAAATTAGCTTTTACATTATCTTGGGAGTTGAAATTACTGATTTTCTTGCTTTGTTTTTACAAAATGCAAGGAAAAGTGTGAAACCAAAACTTCATTAGAATAAAGTGAAACATCACTGATAAACACATAAAAATAATGTGAATGCTCCCTTTTGTTCTTAAGTACTGGACATTTATAAAAATATATTTTAATTAAAATTTTAGTATATAGATAGAGAATAAAAGCAAATCTTATGACTAGAATGGTACAGCAAAGAAGAAATAACTGAACAATTATATGTAAAATGATCAAACACTGCAGTTTCTTGGAAAATATGACAACCAATTTAATTGTAAAAGGTTAGTTCTAGAAATTATTCCAGGCATTCTGTAAGATACCTTGCCACACATAAGGTATATATTGAAATGGTTAAGTAGATGTTGAAAAATAGTATAGGACTATTTAGAATGCTATCCACCTGTTTATTTATGGTGTCCTGAGGCTTGGCATTGCCCTCAATGGGTAGGATTTATTGAAGCAGTTTGCCAGTGCTACATTTACCATTAGTTCTAGGGCACCATAGCATTTATTTAGGTGCTGGCATCTTGTATAATTTTCCTCCATTGACAGGGAGGACAGAGTGGAGTGTTGCAGCAGCAGAGGTATGTCTCAGTCAAGTCTTAAATGAAGAGTGGAGGGGAATGGAATCCATTTTGCTTATCCATCTTGACAATAAGAGACAAAGTCTTGCTGCTTTCAATAGTGGTCAAAGCAGAGGGAGGAGGGGCAGTTTCAATAGTTTTGTTGTATTACTGCACAAGACAGGAAAAGTCTTGATAGAAAAGTATCTAGGACTGACAGCAGGTTCTCCTCAAAGACCTTGTTAAAAAATTGGACCTGGTTTTAGCTTTGGTTTCTGGGGTAGGATTTTGAGGCTCTGCTATTTGGGATTAGTGGGAAGTTTGTGGTCAGAACTCTGGATTTGATTTCAACTAAACTCTTGAGGGATTAATCAAAAATAGGATCTGGAAAGGACTTAAAAAGGGGTTTTGCCTCTACCTCCCCTCCCCCATATATATATCTATATCATAGAATCTCAGGGTTGGAAGGGACCTCAGGAGGTCATCTAGTCCAACCCTCTGCTAAAAGCAGGACCAATCCCCAACTAAATCATCCCAGCCAGGGCTTTGTCAAGCCCAACCTTAAAAACCTCTAAGGAAGGAGATTCCACTACCTCCCTAGGTAAACATTCCAGTGTTTCACCATCCTCCTAGTGAAAAAAGTTTTTCCTAATATCCAACCTAAACCTCTCCCACTGCAACTTGAGACCATTACTCCTTGTTCTGTCATTTGGTACCACTGAGAACAGTCTAGATCCATCCTCTTTGGAACCCCCTTTTGGGTAGTTGAAAGCAGCTATCAAATCCCCCCTCATTCTTCTCTTCTGCAGAATAAATGATCCCAGTTGCCTCAGCCTCTCCTCAAAAGTCATGTGCTCCAGCCCCCTAATCATTTTTGTTGCCCTCCACTGGACTCTTTCCAATTTTTCCACATTCTTCTTGTAGTGTGAAGCTGTAGCGGGGTGGTCACCTGCTGCTGCCTTAAAAGGTTTAAAACAGCCCGGGCAGAGGGCTGTGGCAGGGAAGGAAAAGCTGGGCTGATTGGGAAAGCAGCCTTAGCTGGGAGCCATGTACCAATCAGGCCAAAGCTTGCTTAATGAGGGCCCAGCTGGCCCTTATAAGAGGGCTGGGGCCAGAAGCCAGAGACAGACTCTCTCTAGCTTTGAGAGGGATAGACCTGGCTGCAGGGAGCTGAGAAAAGGTACCTGGAGTGGAGCAGGGCTGGGGAACGTCAAGGGAGCTGGGGAGCTCCAGCCTGGAAACCCCCCCAGGATGCGGCCTAGTGGAAGGCCAATTAGGTACTGGGGTTGCAGGGGGCAGCCCATGGGTAGGCAGGGGCAGCAGGTCCAAACCCCCCTTGCCTATGATGAGTGGCTTTTACACTGCAGTCTGCCCCAGTGAGCGGGGCTAGATGGTGACTGGCAGTAGCCCATGACTGAGGCAAGGTGGGGATAGAGGGTTGGGGGCTCCCCACTGTGGAGACTGTGGAGGTATTGCCAGAGAGCAGCACCCCAAAGACAAGGGGAACTGGGTCCTGGGAGGGACACAGAGGCAGCGTCAGCAGGACACTGGCCTGAAGAGGGTGCTCCGGAGGCTAGAAACACTAATTCCCTGAGATGACCAGCAGGAGGCACTGCAGCAGTGAGGCCCGCACCGTCACAGGGGCCCAAAACTGGACACAGTACTCCAGATGAGGCCTCACCAATGTCGAATAGAGGGGAATGATCACATCCCTCAATCTGCTGGCCATACTCCTACTTATACAGCCCAAAATACCATTGGCCTTCTTGGCAACAAGGGCACACTGTTGACTCATATCCAGCTTCTCGTCCACTGTAACCCCTAGGTCCTTTTCTGCAGAACTGCTGCCTAGCCACTTGGTCCCTAATCTGTAGCAGTGAATTGGATTCTTCCACCCTATATATTAGGGCTGTCGATTAATCACAGTTTACTCACAAAAATTAATCACAATTAAAAAAAATAATCACGATTAATTGCACTTTTAATCACAATGTTAAACAATACAATAACAATTGAAATGTATTAAATATTATTTTTCTACATTTTCTTATATATTGTATTCTGTGTTGTAACTGAAATCAAAGTGTATATTTTTTATTTTAAATATTTGCACTGTAAAAATTATAAACAAAAGAAATAGTATTTTTCAATTCACCTCATAAGTACTGTAGTGCAATCTCTTTGTCATGAAAGTGCAATTTTAATCACGATTAAACATAGTTTTTATCACACTGTTAAACAGTAGAATATCAATGAAAAATTATTAAATATTTATGGATGTTTTTCTACATTTTCTAATATATTGATGTCAATTACAACATAGAATACAAAGTATACAGTGCTCACTTTATATTATTATTTTTTATTACAAATATTTGCCTTGTAAAAATGATAGACAAGAGAAATAGTATTTCTCAATTCACCTCATACAGGTATTGTAGCGCAACTTCTTTATCTTGAAGGTGCAACTTTCAAATGTAGATTTATTTTCTTATTACATAGCTACACTCAAAAACAAAACAATGTAAAACTTTAGCACCTACAAGTCCACTCAGTCCTACTTCTTGTTCAGCCAATTGCTAAGACAAACAAATTTGATCACATTTACAGGAGATAATGCTGCCCTCTTCTTGTTTACAATGTCACGAGAAAGTGAGAACATGCATGTGCATGGCACTTTTGTAGCTTGCACTGCAAAGTATTTATGTGCCAGACGTGCTAAACATTCATATGCCCCTTCATGCTTTGGCCACCATTTAAATAAATGGGATTCTATTGTTTAACAGTGCGATTAATCACAATTAAGTCTTCTAATCTCTTGACAGCCTATATACACATACTTGGCATGGGAGTGTGGGGGTTGGTGAACTAGGCCTAAAATGAAATGAGACCTTATCTAGAATAGCATCAGTATTTTAGTCAAGAACACCCATATGCCTCAGTGTCCAAAAATTTTAACTTACTAGATCTAAAACATGGGTAATTTGTTATTTTAGATATTTTAAATCTGAAGAGAAAGGGAATTTACAAATTGAGGCAGATTAGCCAGATCTATCTGTATTCTGGCCCTTTGCAAAAATTTAGCTGGGTCTTGGCTTTTATCATCTCTTATCGAGGTAAGTGAGGGCTGGTTAAGAAATATTAAAAATAGTTGTAAGTTTTCAGCTGAATATTACCTCTTTGCCTCCATGTCTGGCTGCTCACCATCTGGGTATTAGGATCATTCACTTCTACCTCCAAGTCATACAGCTTAGATATCTGAGAATTAAATATATTAAATGTATTACCCCTTTTCATTCTGGTTCTGCTCAGTTGTTCCTGCAGAACTTTATAGCAGTATACATTATCCATAACCAGAACATTATGGAACAGTCAGAGGGATAGTGCTCAACAAATTCTTACTCTAGAGGCACAGAGCCATGCCACTTGAATTACAGGAGACTCTCCATTAGCTGCTATCATGATAGGGCCTATAAAACATGGTTTAGCAACACTGAATCCTTCTTGTAGAAGGAAGCAGTATACATTCACCCTAACCAATACATTATAACATACCAAAACTGAGAGAAACCAAAACAGTAAATATAGTTAACTGGTTAGTGTGTATGTGCATATATATCCCAACTCTTTTCTTCTCCCATCCTTTATTTGTATTATGACTATTTAGACTGTAAACTCTTGGGTGCAGTTGTAAGCCACACACCTTCTGGGTGTGGTGTTCTGTCCCATCTGACACCAAAACCACTTAGAGAGAGACAGAAAGATTAATGAGTCTGCTCCACTGCCTTAGCTAAGGGCCAGTTGGCTTTTAGCTCATGCAATAGACGCTCATGCACTAAGCTCAGAAGGCCCTAAGTTTGATACCGTCAGCCAATGACTGAGGTCTGTTGTCATTACAAGCAGTCTCTGAAGCTCGGGACGTGCTTCCTCAGCTAGGGGAAGTATGTAACCCACACACCTCCGGGGAGCAGTGTTCTGTCCCATCTAGACCACTTAGAAAGATTCATGAGTCTGCTGTACAGCCTTAGCTAATAGCCATGTGGCTTTTAGCTCATGCTGTAGAGGCTCATACACTAACTTCAGAGGCCCCAGCTTCGATCCCACCTGCCAACGACTGGGGTCTGTTGGTGTTACACAGTGGCCTTGTCTTCAGCATGTCTGTATAAGTGCCAGACTCAATTATAATAATAATAATGTGATAACCTTATGCTTATTTTCATAAAGTGTCTAAATAAATGTAATTAAAGCCTTTTAGAGAGCACAGTATTAGCAGTGCTATTGTAAAGTCAGTCCTTGACTGGCAGATTTAAAAAAAAACAAAAAATCCTAGCTAATGTGGCGCCACAGTACTGCATCTGATTTCAAACTTAAATATATTTTTCTAATTTAGTGCCATGCAAGTAAGTCTTACTGACATCAATGAGCCAGTTCAGGTGATAAGGTGATCACAGTTTGGTCCATGTGACTTGCAAGGCCATAACACAGTGGTGAGAAGTAGGGCAGAGTTACACAACAGCTTATAATTAATCTCAGAAGTTTTTCAATAAACTCATAATATAATAACACTACTAATAAAAATAAGTAATAAAGGCCAAAGGAATGTGTATGTTACATAGGGTGACCTGATGTCCCGATAAAATTGGGACCGTCCCGATATTTGGGTTGTTGTCCCGATATTTCACTCTGCCGCAGCACTCGGCTTTTTTTTCTTTTCTTTTTTGCCTCCACCGGCAGCACTCAGCTTTTTTTGGTGTCCCGATATTTTCTTCATCTCATCTGGTCACCCTAATGTTACAAGAGGAGGTCTCAAATCTGCTTTAAATTTGCTAGAATATTTTTTCAGTGCTAGTAATTTAGTGTTCTCTAAGCATTTTCTTCAAATGTCTTGGTGATTTTAAAGACACAATTTACCTAAATTGCAGCACTCGAGTTGCAATAGGTATGACCTATTTTGCTAGCATGTTATGTCTGTGTTGTTCCATTTTACCATTAGAGTGCATAATTATAATTATATGTTTGATTTTGATTAAAGAAAATTATGTTAAAAATCAACTCAAATGATAACCAGACCTTTGAAGTTTTTCATTTTGTTACTACTAGAATAGGCATAGTTATGAGAGGCAAATAGAATGGTGAACAAAACATATTTTTAAACCATTTTGCTTACAATTAATTGAGCTGATTTGCATAAGCATTTTCTGTTGAGATACCTATTTTCCTAACTTCTCTCTACTTGTTTGTCTTAAATTGTGAAATCTTGGGATGAGGGACTACCCTTTCTTGACTGTTTGGAAATAATTTTAGTCCACTGTGGATGCCACCATAAAATATTAAGACATAAATAGCAATAGTAACAATAATAACCTAAGATACAATAGGAACAAGACTAATTTTCAAGCCTATGTATGTGAAATAATACATTATTTTGTGTCTATATACAACTGACTGAAATTTCTGCTGCAGCCAATACTTCTAGAGTTTTTCTATCCATCATTAATGTGCATGTCTGAGAGTGGCAGAATGGTAATAGAGAGATTTGGCAGCCGAGAAAGGTCATAAGAGATTTACGGTAAAATCCTACAATTTTTTTTAGAAGTAATATAAAGTTTATTTAAGGACAGGTATCAGATCAAACCCACCACTGACGTAAGCAGTACAACTCCATTCATATCAATGAAGCTTGCCTAGAGATTTTATATTCTAAATGAAACACTGACATGCATAATTGCGTGTTTCCTCACATGGTCACAGAGTCAAAATATTGGCAGGTTTTTGTTTTCTTACCTTTGTAGTACAGTTTTCTCTCAAAAAAAAATCCACTTCTTCCATATCGGCAAGCTGAAATTAAAATAACATGGAGGATAAGGAAGAACATGCAATCAAGATTTTTAGTAGTTGCTCCTTTCTGCATAAGATCTTTAACGAATCTCTCTTTTCATATATCTGAAAACTGTCTAAATATATGGTTTAATCTGAACTTTCATCAACTGAAGGCCAAGCACAGTACCAAGTGCCTCTTGAAAGGTGATTTGAACCATCAGTGTCTTACATGAGAGTTGAAAATGCAGATGATTTTCCAAAAGGGGCTTAAAATTCCTTCTCTTCAAATCCCACAATCTCACTACTGCTGGTGCAAAAACCTCCTCTGTAGTGCCTGCCAATTAGAATAGCCTACTCATTTCTCTCTAACTCAGACGCTCCAAATCTTAAACATATTTTGTCCTCTATTGCTTATTTCTCCTAATGACACTCCCCTGCTGTAGCTTTTACAATTAAGTGCCTTGAGGACCAAATCTTGCAACCATTGAAGTCTTTGGCAACACTCTTATTAATTTCAGTGGTGAAGGATTAGGCTCTAATTTTTCCTCACTTATGTTTTCCACAATTTATAACACATACTTGGGGTACAGGTTTCATGTATTAAAGAGTTTTATCATCACTCTCTAAAACCCAGATGATCTTCATTCCTGCCACAAAGGCTTCAGCAGCTACCTTTTAATAGAAAGGATTAAAGCATTATCGGGGATCTGTCCATGTTAATGATTCATAATGTCAGGAAAAAGGAAATGAGCGCAAAACATACTCAAGTTTTACAATGATGGGAAAATATAGAGGCGCTTAGAGAAAGAAAGTGTTAAATTGTAAGGCTGAAGCAGTGGCATCAGGCTTGCTCTAAAGAGGTGATAAAGTCTTGTTGACAAAGATGTTTTGTAACTTCTTGTTTACTGAACTCCCATAAAAGAGATAGGATTTTGTAATATGCATAAATTAAAATATTTCACAAAATTATCTTTGTGTTGCAGTTTATTATATTCAATATTCCCAACAAAAACACTCTTCCTTTAAAAAGTCTAAACATATATGCAAAGAGGAGAGCTGCTTAGGAATTGCTGCAGATTTGTTGACAATGTTCTCATGTACATGTAGGCACAATATTTACAGCTCTGCCAGCCACTCAGCCCACTCTGGCTAATTTCTTTTCACAATTACCCATATCCCTTATGGATTAGCCAGATAAACAATCACCAACATTAAAGAATTTATGCACATATTAAAAACCTTTCCGTTTTACTTAGTAAGCTGCGTAAACAGCAGTTCAAAATTACATTGTAAATTACTGGATTACAATGTTAAAAACCCCCACAATGGGCAAGAACCAGCAACTTTCATGAGCAAAAGAGCCAGCTTTGTTCTACGATAGAGCAAACATACAGGTTGTGAATATTGGGAGATCAGTGCTGAAATGTAATATCTATTTTTCAAGCAAGGTTTAGAGCAGTCTCACACCATTACTTTCAAGGGTTATGAGTCTATTACGTGTCCATTAGGGCACTTACCAAAGACAAAACAAGGAATTATTTCCACCATTCATTCCTGTAATGGATGAGAGCTCAACAAGAAGTTTCAGAGAATGAATAAGGAACCTGTGAAAGAAAAAAAAGTTTTGATTTGAACATCTAGAAACTTTCAATTATTACCAATTTACACCTCAGTAAGTCTATAAATTACAATGCAAAATTTAAGGTGCATTGTATAATAGAACATGTTCTTGTAGGATGGTGGCAGGTCAAAATATCTTCATATACCAGATTTCAAGACATTTCACCTTCTTCATGCTCATTAACATGGGTGGAGTGACTCTTTCTTTTTCACACTGATCCATAAAACATTCAAAGAACTATTTTGTAACACACCAGTGGCAATTTCTGTGGAAATGGCAGTGGAATTATAAGTGAGCTTTTTATGGATGGATTCTGTGATGTTTGTATGGTTTGGCTGTGTTGGCTGTAGAATTCCAAAAAACATGACTTTTTTTTCCTTTTTTGAATATGTAGAATGCTAGAACAAAATCAAAAACTCAATTTCATTCTCTTCTTTGCTCTCATTTTCCAGCCTGACACATTGGGGTACCTTTATGTATTACTTACTTACTGTCAACAAGCTCCAGCCCTAGTTACTGGGGATTCAGTAGGGTATCACTAAGTAAACAGCTGATTAGGGTAAGCAGTGATAGTTTATTACCAGATCTAGAACTCTCGAACTCTGTCTTAAAAGGATGAGAACCTGATGTATTCAGGGTCAAATCCTGCCTCTTGCTTCCCCTTTATGGGAGCCCTAGACACAGAAGACTTAGGGTAGTTCTGCCATGTAGGTTATGGGGAGTTTGTACAGTTTGTCTCAATTTAAGAATATTGGGGTCAGACTAATTGTCCATCTAGCCCAGTATCCTGTCTTCAAAGAGTGGCCAATGCTAGATGCTTCAAAGGGAATGAACAGACCAGGGCAACTATCAAGTGATCTATCCCTTTTTGTCCAGTCCCAGCATCTGGCAGTTGGAGATTTAATAACACCCAAATGGGTTGCATTAATAGCCATTTATGTACCAATCATCCATGAAATTATCTAATTCTTTTTTTAACCCAGTTGTAGTTTTGGCCTTCACAACATCCCCTGGCAATGAGTTCCACAGGTTGACTGTGTGTTGTGTGAAGAAGTTAAAAAAGAAAGAAGAAGGCTAGGCACTAGCAGAAGCTTGCAGGCTATAAAGCTCAGCTATGAAGTCTCCCTGCAGACTGTAAAGGTCAGCGTCACAGAGGCTTCCCACAGAGTAGGGTTTTAAGGTTGGGTTGTGTGGGAATAATGGATACAGGATTTCTGTTATTCCCCACAGAGCAGTGGTTGGGGCTATTGTAACTTAAGGGCTTCAGTAGCAATTGCAGAGACCATTCCTTTTCCCTGCAGTCCCTGAAGAATTCTCTGCTGCTGTACCACGCTTGGATACTCATGTAACCTGAACTCCAGTGTATCTTGACTTTTGAGCACTTTGCTGTTCAACTTAAATGTTCTAGTAACATATTTTTGATGGGCTATTCAAATATTTATAAAGTGTTAAAGGGAAATGATCTACTGCTTGATGCCCAGCCTTTGACTCATCTCTTTAATTCTAAATTTATTTTATTAAGAATCTATCATTCTGTTTCCAAGAAATTAAATACAAAAATCATCACACCACTGGGTGTCATCACAAAAAAAACCTTGCTGTTTTTCAGTTGCAGTTTATTAACAAATGCTTTCTTTATAACTGTACACATATCATGATTGATGCTAGTGCACAGAGAAGGAAGTAATGAATTGTCAAAAATGCCTTTGGCTTGGTCACTGAACCTAGGATCTCTGGATCTAAATGCAAGATTGTCTACTATTTGAGCTAAAGGACCAGGTCTGCTGGCTTGAAGGTAGTAGTAATTCATAAACATCTTTTTGTGATCCAGACACTAGAGGAGGACAAAGATCCACACGAAGCTAAAGTGGGTTACACCCAGATAATCAACTTGCTAGTGCAACACTAGAACTATAACAAAATAAAATGTTTCCCAAGCAAAGAAGGTTAAGAAAGAGAGAGATTGTCATGCTTCTAAGAAGTTGTTATAAAATTCAGTAAGCAAAATGCATGTATTTGATATGATCCTCTGGTTACATACATGCTGAACATAGCTTTATCATAGGAATTACAGAATAAGAAGGTCTGTAAGGTCATCTATGGAATCCATCTCCCACACAATATGTCTAAATGTGTGTGTAGTCCATTTTTAAATGGCTCAAGAAAAGGCCTCTCAGCATTTCCCTAGAGACGCTTTTCAATAATTGAATAGATATCACTCTCAGTGTCGGTGACTTTGGAACATATTTATAAAGTCCCTCTGAGTAAAGAAACCTATCAGACTCAAACTAGATCCAGAGGAAGATAATTTTTCTCTCCTAACCACTATATCACACTTGTCATTCTATTCACTATTGCTATAATTTCATCTCTCTAAATATGCTTGGGCTAGGTGTTTCACAGAATATAGAACAAGACCCAGTCCCTGTCTGAAGGAGCTTACAATCTAAGTTTTATGCAGTGTGACAAATGAGGGTAACTAACAACGAGGGCTGGGGGACACTGGGGAAGGATGAGGATTATAATGATACACAGAAGCAGTTATTCAGTTTATGCATGTGCACGTCTTAGTGGTTGTTAAATTTTGTTTTTTAATGTGTAAAATTAAGGTGGATGAAGAGATAAGATAGAATTCTTCAGTGATATGAAATCTTATGCTACCTGCTATTACAGACTAATTGCTTGCAATCAAATAACTCTTATCTTCATAAAATTATTGGTGTTACTTTGGTTATTAGTGTTACTTAGGACTAGATTTTTTTTCTTTCTAAATTAAACACACACCATATTAGACTCCAACATGAATAAAAAGTTTATTTTTACAGGGAAAATCATTTAATTGTAATGTACTATCAATATTGTACAATACATCAATGCTATCTTACAAAGGCAATTTAAGTGTGCTTGCAAAATAATGGAAAACCATTTTAAGGGGTATACTGTAATTCTCAAGTGGAAATAAGCTGAGACATAAGAGTTGATCACTGTTTCACACTCTATATACTCTCTCATCATCCATAGTATCATATCTTTGATTTTAATCTGTAATTCCTTCACTCCGTTTCAGAACCTTCCATTACTGATCATTCTCCCATCAAATTCAACTTTGCTCTTGCTAAACCAATGCTCCCTTTTGTCTGATCTTCCTGTCATCCCCTAAAACAGATGGCCTCTTTGGTTCTTACTCTCAACTCAGTTCTCTTCACTGTTTCTTTCCATAAAAGTCATCATTGACTGCATTTATGAAAAGAGCATGAGACTTCCATCATTTCCTCAGCCCCTCTACTCTTACCCTTGTGCTATCACTGTTATGAAGCTATCCCATTTTCTCTTTCATTTTAAAAAAAAAACATCTTTTGAAAAATAACTACTTGAGTTTCAAAATTTGTTAACTAAGACCATCCCGTCTCCAGCCTGCTTTTTTAAAGCAAGGTTGTAGATAAAGTATAACTGATATATGTGATATGGTTCATGTCCTTCACAGATACTAGAGGAGACAGGGATGTGTTGCAGCAGGAGGATTAACAAATGCAGGAATTGAGTTTTCCTGGTTAGGGAGTTCTTTAGTTGCTGCATAAAGCACAGCTCTTTGTATGTCCTCATGCCACATGGTATCAGGAGTGAGTGAATCCCTTTTTCTAAAGAAGGTGCAAAGGAAAGAAAAGAGACACCCCACGTCACAGACTGCCAGAATTGTGAGTAAGTGGAAAATCAGGGAGGAGGCCTGTGAAAGCTGCAGCAGGAAGTAGGCAAAGCGCTGTCTCAGCACAGCAGTGGAGCTCATAGCACAAATGACTGTTAGAGAAGTTTGATTTTGGCAACTCAAGCGATCAACTATGCTGGATTTGGAGATTTGAGTGATGCCAGACAGCTTCTGATTTAGCAGAGAAAGCACAAGAATACCAGACAAATGTCCTGATATTTTCCATGGCTGCTGTTGCTGATATCCTAATGTGCCCTACCTCTCACTGAAGAGGAAAGAAAGAATACTCCAAAATGAAACAGGCTTTTGATGCCCATTTCATAAGACAGAATATTGTATATGAAAGGACCAAATTTAATACGAGATGCTAGGAAGAAGGAGAAACAGATGAGACTTTTGTTAGTGTAGTTCATAGTCTTAATGAACATTGCAAATATGCAATGTTAAAAGAAAAGCTAATAAGAAACAAGATAGTTGTTGGTATAAGAGACATAAGTTTATCAGCACAGCTTCAGTTAGATCCAGATCTCACACTAGCAAAAGCTATAGCTAAAGTGAGAATGCAAGAAACCATAAAAAAAGCAATGTGACTTACAAGCTAGCAGCGTATGAAAGGCTGCTTCAGACAATATTGACACAGTAAAGAGAAAAGATGCAAATGAGAAAGGAGCACTCTGACCAAATTTACAACATAAGAACAGTGCACTATTTGACTGGGAGACCAACAAATGTGAATAGGGGGGAAACTTGGAAAAGCTCTGGAAGATGTAGCAAGAGTGTGATATTCTATACCTTAAGGGAGTGTCTTGTAATCCCCATATTCCTCATTTTTATATAATTGTGATCTTGTATATAAAGCATGTTGTGTAAGGTATCAGCGGAAAGCTTACGATCTGCTGAAAGACATTGTTCTATCTAAATCTGTGTATCATGAATGCATATGAAATTATAAGAACTGTGTTGTATGCTTTTCACTAAAATATGCTGTGGGTTTGGGAAGCACCCTGATACTAGCTCTACAGAGACAATGACAAGGGAGGTAACCAACACCTGGGTGGGTGCTGCTGAACAGACATCACCAGCCATTGTCCAAAAAGGGAGCTACAATGTAATGACTCACCTGCATAAGGCCACACCAGGGGAATTGCTCAACCTTGCCTGGGGACTCAGCAATGCCCACCAGACATGCCTGGACTTGTGTTCTCTAAGCACATGGACAGAGGATGTAAAACAGAACACAGGAGGCCTATGCTTAGCTTTTCTCCTGCCCCTACCTATGCTGCAAGCAATAATGACACGCAGAAGACTCCAACAGAGGAGACTGGCCCAGGTTTCAAGGTGAAATCTGTGTACTATGAACTGCAATATCCATTGGGTTGAGAAAAATTGCTTAATCTAGATGTTGCCCAGTCTAATAGGGTTGAGAGTTTAGACTGCGTTCTTATATTTTCTTTTCTTTTGGTAACTAACTCTGACTTTTTGCCTATCACTTAATATAACTTAAAATCTATTTTTTAGACTAACAGATGTTTTGCAGCATGAGCTTTCGTGGGTGAATACCCACTTCTTCGGATGCAAGCAGTGGAAATTTCCAGGAGCAGGTGTATATATAAGCAAGCAAGAAGCAAGCTAGAGATAACAAGGTTAGATCAATCAGGGAGGATGAGGCCCTGTTCCAGCAGCTGAGATGTGAAAACCAAGGGAGGAGAAACTGGTTCTGTAATTGGCAAGCCATTCACAGTCTTTGTTTAGCCCTGAGCTGATGATGTTAAATTTGCAGATGAACTGGAGCTCAGCAGTTTCTCTTTGAAGTCTGGTCCTAAAGTTTTTTTGCTGTAGGATGGCCACCTTAAAATCTGCTATTGTGTGGCCAGGGAGGTTGAAGTGTTCTCCTACAGGTTTTTGTATATTGCCATTCCTAATGTCTGATTTGTGTCCATTTATCCTTTTCCTTAGAGACTGTCCAGTTTGGCCCATGTACATAGCAGAGGGGCATTGCTGGCATATGATGGCAAATATTACATTGGTGGACGTGCAGATGAATGAACCGGTGATGGTGTGGCTGATCTGGTTAGGTCCTGTGATGGTGTTGCTGGTATAGATATGTGGGCAGAGTTGGCATCGAGGTTTGTTGCATGGGTTGGTTCCTGAGCTAGAGTTACTATGGTGCGGTGTGCAGTTGCTGGTGAGAATATGCTTCAGGTTGGCAGGTTGTCTGTGGGCGAGGACTGGCCTGCCACCCAAGGCCTGTGAAAGTGTGGGATCATTGTCCAGGATGGGTTGTAGATCCCTGATGATGTGTTGGAGGGGTTTGAGCTGGGGACTGTATGTGATGGCCAGTGGAGTCCTGTTGGTTTCTTTCTTGGGTTTGTCTTGCAGTAGGAGGCTTCTGGGTACACATCTGGCTCTGTTGATCTGTTTCCTTATTTCCTCGTGTGGGTACTGTAGTCTTGAGAATGCTTGGTGGAGATTTTGTAGGTGTTGGTCTCTGTCTGCGGGGTTAGAGCAGATACGGTTGTACCTCAGTGCTTGGCTGTAGACAATGGATCTTGTGGTGTGCCCGGGATGGAAGCTGGAGGCATGAAGGCAGGCATAGCGGTCGGTAGGTTTTCGGTATAGGGTGGTGTTAATGTGACCACCACTTATTTGCACCGTGGTGTCTAGGAAGTGGACCTCCCGTGTAGATAGGTCCAGGCTGAGGTTGATGGAGGGGTAGAAGCTGTTGAAATCATGGTGGAATTTTTCAAGAGTCTCCTTCCCATGGGTCCAGATGATGAAGATGTCATCAATGTAGCGTAGGTAGAGAAGGGGCGTGAGTGGACAGGAGCTGAGGAAGCGTTGTTCCAGGTCGGCCATAAAAATATTGGCATATTGTGGGGCCATGCGGGTGCCCATAGCGGTGCCACTGATCTGGAGATATATATTGTCATTAAATTTGAAGTAGTTGTGTGTGAGGATAAAGGCACAGAACTCAGCAACCAGTTGTGCTGTGGCATCATCAGGGATACTGTTCCTGACAGCTTGTATTCCATCAGTGTGTGGGATGTTTGTGTAGAGAGCCTCTACATCCATGGTGGCTAGGATGGTGTTTTCTGGAAGGTCACCAATGCATTGTAGTTTCCTCAGGAAATCAGTGGTGTCACGGAGATAGCTGGGAGTGCTGGTAACATAGGGTCTGAGTAGAGAGTCCACATATCCAGACAGTCCTTCAGTGAGAGTTCCAATGCCAGAGATGATGGGGCGTCCAGGATTTCTGGGTTTGTGGATCTTGGGTAGTAGATAGAATAACCCTGGTCGGGGTTCTAAGGGTATGTTGGTTTGTTCCGGTGTTAGTGTAGGGAGTGTCCTGAGTAGATGGTGCAGTTTCTTAGTGTATTCCTCAGTGGGATCTGAGGGAAGTAGCCTGTAAAATTTGGTATTGGAGAGTTGTCTGGCGGCCTCCTTTTGGTAGTCAGACCTGTTCATGATGACAACAGCACCTCCTTTATCAGCCTCTTTGATTATAATGTCAGGATGGTTTCTGAGGCTGTGGATGGCATTGCGTTCTGCACGACTTAGGTTGTGAGGCAAGCAATGTTGTTTTTCCACAATTTCTGCAGGCCAGTCCTCGCCCACAGACAACCTGCCAACCTGAAGCATATTCTCACCAGCAACTGCACACCGCACCATAGTAACTCTAGGTCAGGAACCAACCCATGCAACAAACCTCGATGCCAACTCTGCCCACATATCTACACCAGCAACACCATCACAGGACCTAACCAGATCAGCCACACCATCACCGGTTCATTCACCTGCTCGTCCACCAATGTAATATTTGCCATCATATGCCAGCAATGCCCCTCTGCTATGTACATCGGCCAAACTGGACAGTCTCTAAGGAAAAGGATAAATGGACACAAATCAGACATTAGGAATGGCAATATACAAAAACCTGTAAGAGAACACTTCAACCTCCCTGGCCACACAATAGCAGATTTTAAGGTGGCCATCCTACAGCATGTGAACAGCTCAGTGCATATCTCTTTAACTTGAATTTTAACACAGAAACAGATCACAAGTAATTAGTGGCATTATTTGATTCAAAACCACTGGACTACAAAACCATTTTGACTACAGCTAATGTGATTTTTCTTTTCACATTGAACACACAACAAGGAAAGCACTCATAGAAGCTTTCTTGACTATCTAGAACACCAGTTGAGCAGCCACCAATGGAAGCTGCTATGAGTGCTTTCCTTGTTGTGTGTTCAATGTGAAAAGAAAAATCACATTAGCTGTAGTCAAAATCTTTGAATCATATGTGGAAGGTCATCCAGTGGTTTTGAATCAAATAATGCCACTAATTACTTGTGATCTGTTTCTGTGTTAAATTTCAACTTAAAGAGATATGCACTGAGCTGTTCACATGCCCAAGTGACTGCTAGACCTTCTTTTTCCACTTGAGCATACTGCTGCTCAGTTTCTCTGAGGCTTCTTGATCTGAATGCAACAGATCTCAGGTCTCCCGAATGCTTTGGTGGGAGCACTGCTCCTAAACCATCTGCTGCTACTGTTGTTGGATAGTTTACCGAATATTGTGCCAAAACAGGTTGAGATGTCAGTAATTCTTTTATTTTATTAAGTGCATTTTGTTGTGGGCAACCACAGATCCACATATTGTGATCAGTAAGGAGATTTCTTCACAGTTTTGTTAGATAAGCTAAATTGGTAAGAATTTCCCAAAATGATTAGTCATGCCCCAGAATCATCTTTCCATAGAAATTTCTTGAGGTTCAGGCTAGGCAAGTAATGACTTCAGTTTATCTTAGCCTGGCTGAATTCCCTTTTTGTTAATTATGTGTCCTAAAGATTTTATCTGCTCCTTTCTCATACAGTGAGGCTGTCTTGTTGGCAGTGTCTCAAAACTACATATAGTCACTCATCGTGTTCATTTTTATTTCTGCCACAATCTGAGAGATTTTTTTAAATGGTCTGGTACTGAGGATAGTCCAAAAGGCAGATGTCTGAAATAGTACCTTCCAAATAGGGTGATGAACATAGTTAATTGTGTAGATTCTTTAGCAAGGTGGATTTGCCAAAAGCCTGTTGTATCATCTAACTTTGAGAAGACTTTGGCATCTGATAACTGAGCTAATGTCTAGTCAGCTGCAGGAGCATGTGTCTTTCTCTTCATGTTTTTATTAAGTTGTATAAGATCTACACAAATTCAGGTTTTGTTTTTGGGCTTTGGTACTACAACATCCCTGCACACCAGTCAGTGGATTCTTCTCTCTGAAAATAATTCCCATATCTTCCATTCTCTTTACTTCTCCTTTAACTTTCTCTAGCAAAGATATTGGGATGCCACTAGGGCTGTGAGAGCAGAGGGAATAGCTGATGATCCCAGTTTTATTTTGTACTCCCTGACAGCTTTTGTAGCCCTGTGAAGATGAATAGATACATATCTTGTATAGTTTGCTTTTTACCGTTAATGCATTCCAGTTTCTGGACTAGGTGTAGTGCTTGTATTGCTCGCAACCCTAGTAGGGAGTTGTCAGTCCGTGTATTGCATATATTATTTGTTGAAGAACTTTCCTTCCTTTCTCCAATTTCCTGAGTAATTGGCCACAAACACCCAATGTATTCTTACTAGCTCCACATCAAATTTTATTTGGTCTTTGCAGATCTCCATCCTGGGGTCAATTATAATTTGGGGGGGGGGAATTTCAGTGACTGCTTCCCCAGTATCAATTTTTAATTTAAGCTTTTTTACTTTAAATTTATGCTTGTGTATGAAGGTATTGTCTGCTCTTTTGAGGATATATTCCCTAGAAGTATGGACTTATTGTCATCTGATGATAACACTACCTCTTGTTTTGTTTCCGATACTCTTGGTGACCTGCATGGTATTGTAAAATGTCTCATTTTGTGGCATCTCCTACACATTGTTGCCAGCTATGGTTTGGTATCTTTGTGATGGGACCCCTGGGTGGAGCCTGAGACTATGGGACTGCTGTGCCCAGTTTAACTCTCTCCAGCCGGGCGCTGTTATCACTCAGCACAACCACATGTGGAGCCCCACACCCAGCTACATGGCATGAATACTCCCAGAGCCACTCATGAATCACACAGAGAAAGGCACCAGCCAAATCTCCCCCGCTCCCAGCTTTGTACCTCAGGAATATACCATCTTGCACTGCTCAAGACGAGCCATGAAGATTTATTAATTGGTTCACTGCTTCATCAATGGAAAGTGGATATATACCAGCCTTTGCAAACCTGAGTAGATTTACCACACACTTCAGGCAAACTCACTGGTAAAGATAAATAGTAAAACAAATTAATTGACTACAAAAGATAGATTGTCAAGTATCAGAGGGGTAGCCGTGTTAGTCTGGTTCTGTAGAAGCAGCAAAGAATCCTGTGGCACCTTATAGACTAACAGACGTTTTGCAGCATGAGCTTTCGTGGGTGAATACCCACTTCTTCGGATGCAAGCAGTGGAAATTTCCAGGGGCAGGTGTACATATAAGCAAGCAAGAAGCAAGCTAGAGATAACGAGGTTACAAGTCTTTTGTTCTTCCATTGGTGGCTGCTCAACTGGTGTTCTAGATAGTCAAGAAAGCTTCCACCAATGGAAGAACAAAAGACTTCAGAGAAAGACATCAGAGTCTATACTGACCTTGTTCTGACAGCAGTTCCAGCATCTGTCAGCTGACTTCAGCAAATCAGAGATGACGAACTAAACAGTGAGACTTGCCAGAAACTGACTCAACCCTCCGAGGAGGGGGAGGAACCAGACCTCAATGGACAGGGAGGAGAGCCCAAGGACCCCCCGCCAGGACCCACCGTCGAAACCAGGCTTAGCACCGACTTTTTCCAGGACCAAAGGGATGACCCCACCCTCAGTCGAACATATGAACATATCAGTGGCTGTTGATGGGACCCTGATCGATCAGTCCCGGGCAAAGTGGTGGCCCCATTTCGAGTTGCACTGCAACCGTCTTTATCGGGTGGAATGAGATCCCCGCACCAGAGAGATCCAGACCCAACTCCTCATGCCTCGATGTCACCAACGAGCTGTAATGAAACTCACCCACGACACCCCGGTTGCAAGGCACTTGGGCCATTAAAAGACCCTTGCCCAAATTCTTCCGCAGTTATTCTGGCCCGGTGTACACCAGGAGGTGAGGAACTTAATGTCATCTTAAATGAATCCACATGTTCCACAGAATCTCTATGGATAGTAATTCCATGCTCTAATAAGAATATAACAGTAGGGCTCTGTTATCGACCACCTGACCAGGACAAGAGAAGAGGCAATTCTCGATTTAGTCCTGAGTGGAGCACAGGATCTGGTCCATGAGGTGAATATAGCTGGACCGATTGGAAATAGTGACCATAATATAACAACATTTAACATTCCTGTGGTGGGAAGAACACCTCAACATCTCAACACTGTGGCATTTCATTTCAGAAAGGGGAACTATGCAAAAATGAGGAGGTTAGTTAAACAGAAATTAAAAGGTAGAGTGACTAAAGTGAAATCCCTGCAAGCTGCATGGACACTTTTCAAAGACACCATAATATAGGCCCAACTTAAATGTATACCCCAAATTGAAAAACACAGTAAAAGAACTAAAAAAGAGCCACCATGGCTTAACCACCATGTAAAAGAAGCAGTGAGAGATAAAAAGGCATCTTTTAAAAAGTGGAAGTCAAATCCTAGTTAGGTAAATAGAAAGGAGCATAAACACTGCCAAATTAAGTGTAAAAATGTAATAAGAAAAGCCAAAAAGGAGTTTGAAGAACAGCTAGCCAAAAACTCAAAAGGGAATAACAACATGTTTTTTAAGTACATCAGAAGCAGGAAGCCTGCTAAACAACCAGTAGGGCCCCTGGACGATCGAGATACAAAAGTAGCACTTAAAGACGATAAAGTCATTGTGAAGAAACTAAATGAATTCTTTTCTTCAGTCTTCATGGCTGAGGATGTTAGGGAGATTCCCAAACCTGAGTCATTCTTTGTAGGTGACAAATCTGAGGAATTGTCAGAGATTGAAGTGTCACTAGAGGAGGTTTGGGAATTTATTGATAAACTTAACAGTAACAAGTCACCGGGACCAGATGGCATTCACCCAAGAGTTCTGAAAGAACTCGAATGTGAAATTGAGGAACTATTATTGTGGTTTAGAACATGTTCTTAAAATCGGCTTCTGTACCCAATGACCGGATGATAGCTAATATAATGCCAGTATTTAAAAAGCGCTCTAGAGGTGATCCCAGCAATTACAGACTGGTAAGTCTAACGTCAGTACTGGGCAAATTAGTTTTTAATATGTGCATAAATTCTTTAATGTTGGTGATTGTTTATCTGGCTAATCCATAAGGGATATGGGTAATTGTGAAAAGAAATTAGCCAGAGTGGGCTGAGTGGCTGGCAGAGCTGTAAATATTGTGCTTACATGTACATGAGAACATTGCAACAAATCTGCAGCAATTCCTAAGCATCACCGCCCGAACTGTTGCTGACGAACTCATAAAGGTCTTCACTCATGTGAGCCTGCCCTGGGAAATCCTCACCTACCAGGACAGTAACTTCACCTCCATGCTGCTGTGGCAGGTGTGCAACCTCCTGGGGATTAAGCAGCTGCACACCTCCATCTACTACCCACAAACCGACGGCTTGATTGTTTTACCATACCCTGAAGGACATGCTGCACAAGTCTCCCCCAGATGACCTACGCCAGTGGGATCAGTTACTCCCGCCCTTGCTTCTGGACTTTGGTAGAGTTCCCCAATCCTCCACGAAATTTTCCCTCTTTGGGCTATTGTATGGACGTTGCCCGCAGGGGCTGCTGGACCTCATGAATGAGACATGGGAGAAAACCCCATCACCGACCCAAGGCCTCCTGAAGTACATCCTCCAGCTTCAGGAACACCTTGCTTAGGCAGGAGCCCTAGCTTGGGAAAACTTGAAGGCTGCACATTAAGCTCAGGCCCAAGCCTATAACCAGGACACGCGGATCCGCGACTTCAAACCCAGTGATTGGGTTCTGCTCCTCCTGCCCTCAAATGAGTCAAAACTACTGGCCCATTGGCAAGGGCCCTATGAGATGGTCTGAAAGGTTGGGCCCATCACCTATGAGATCAACCAGCCCAACTAGTGCAAGAAAACTCAACGATACCATGTCAACCTCCTGAAGCACTGGCGGGAGCGAGAGGGCCTATTAATTAACTGTTGCCCACCAGAGCCAGATCTGGGCCCCCATGCACCTCTGACAGAAGACCCCACAGGACCCCAGCTCAGGGAGAGATTTACTGAGGAGCAACGTAAGCAGACCCAGTGCCTCCTGCAGGCATTCCCATGTACCTTCACAATCCAACTTGGCTACATGAGCCTAGTCCATCATACCATTCAGATAGAGCCTTGGGTGGTGATTTGGGAGCCAACCAGGTCCTTGCTGCACCGCATGTGTCAAGTTGTCGAGGAGGAAGTACAGACTATGCTAGACCTGGGAGTCATCAAACCATCACAGAGCAAATAGCGCAGCCCAGTAGTGCTGGTACCCAAGCCCAATGGAACATGGCACTTCTGTATCGACTTCTGATGCGTCAACGCCATTTCAAAATTATATCCGATGCCCTGTGTAGATGAACTGCTGGGCCATTTACAGTGCTTCCTTACCACTCTCAGTCTGAGCAAAGGGTACTGGAAGATTCCCCTCGACCCCACCTCCAGGGAAAAGACTGTATTTGCCACCCCTGCAGGCATGTATCAATTTACTCGGAGGCCCTTCGGCCTCCATGGGGCAGTTGATGGACCGCATCCTCCAACCCCATCAAGAATACGCTACAGCATATCTGGATGATGTGGATGTTTACAGCCGCCATAGGGAGGATCCCCTAGAGCTGCTAGCTGCAGTCCTTAGGTCCCTGCGGGCAACCGGGTTGATGGCCAATCAAAAAAAATGCCACTTTGGATGGCAAGAGACTACATATGTTGGGTACACCATCGGGAGAGGATAAGTGAAGCCCCTTGTGGGAAAGGTTTGGACCCTAGTGGCCTGCCCACTGCCCACCAAGTGCGCCAGTTCCTGGGACTTGCAGGATACTATCAGCATTTTATTCCCCAATTTGCATCCATCACAGCCCCCTTGACCGGGCTTCTGATCACGGACAGCCCCTGGCGTGCAGTTGGGACCCTGGAGTGTGAAGACGCCTTTCAGACACTCAAAGAGAGTCTCTGCCACAAACATGTCCTATATGTCCATTTGGGTCTGGTGACTTATTACTTTTTAATTTATCATTAAATAAATTATAATTTAAAACCTCCTGAATCTTGGACAGTTCCTCAGATTTGTCACCTAAAAAGAATGGCTCAGGTTTGAGTATCTCCCTCACATCCGCGCTGTGAAGACTAATGCAAAGAATTAATTTAGTTTCTCTGCAATGGCCTTATCGTCCTTGAGTGCAACTTTAGCATCTTGATCGTCCAGTGTCTCCATTGGTTGTTTAGCAGGCTTTCTGCTTGTGATGTACTTAAAATTTGTTTGCTGTTACTTTTTGAGTCTTTGGATAGCTGTTCTTGAAATTATTATTTGGTCTTCCTAATTATAATTTTACACTTACATAAGAATGGCCATACTGGGTCAGACAAAAGGTCCATCTAGCCCAGTATCCTGTTTTCCAACAGTAGCCAATGCCAGGTGCCATAGAGGGAATGAACAGAACAGGTAATCATCAAGTGATCTTTTCCTGTTGCCCATTCCCAAACAGAGGGTAGGGAAACCATCCCTGCCCATCCTGGCTAATAGCCATTGGTGGACCTAGCATCCATGAATGTATCTAGTTCTTTTTTGAACTCTGTTATATTGGCCTTCACAATATTCTCTGGCAAGGAGTTCCACAGCTTGACTATGGTTTGTGTGAAAAAAATACTTCCCTGTGTTTGTTTTAAACCTGCTGCCTATTAATTTCATTCGGTGGTGCCTAGTTCTTGTATTATGAGAAGGAGTAAATATCACTTCCTTATTTACTTTCTCCACACTAGTCATGATTTTATAGACCTCTATCATATCCCCCCTTAGTCATCTCCTTTCCAAAATGAAAAGTCCCAGTCTTTTTAATCTCTCATCATACGGCAGCTGTTCCATACCTTTAATCATTTTGTTGCCCTTTTCTGAACCTTTTCCAAGCCCAATATATCTTTTTTGAGATGGGGCAACCACATCTGCACACAGTATTCAATATATGGGCCTACCATGGATTTATATAGAGGCCATATGATATTTTCTGTCTTATTATCTATCCCTTTCTTGATGATTCCCAACATTCTGTTCGCTTTTTTAACTGACGCTGCACATTGAGTAGATGTTTTCAGAGAACTATCCACAATGACTCCAAGATCTTTTTTTGAATGGTAACAGCTAATTTAGACCCCCAACATTTTATATGTATAGTTGGGATTATGTTTTCCAATGTGCATTACTTTGCATTTATTAACATTGAATTTCATCTGCCATTTTGTTGCCCAGTCACCCAGTTTTGAGAGATCCTTTTGTAGCTCTTCGCAGTCTGCCTGGGACTTAACTATCTTGAGTAGTTTTGTATCATCTGCAAATTTTGCCACCTCATTGTTTACCCCTTTTTCCAGATCAATTATTAATATGTTGAATAGGACTGGGCCCAGTACAGACCCTTGGGGGACACCAATATTTACCGCTCTTCATTCTGAAAACTGACCATTTATTCCTACCCTTTGTTTCCTATCTTTTAACCAATTACCAATACAAGAGAGGACCTTCCCTTTTATTCTATGGTAGCTTACTTTGCTTAGGAGCCTTTGATGAAGGACCTTGTTAAAGGCTTTCTGAAAATCTAAATACACTATATCCACTGGATCCCTCTTGTCCACATGCTTGTTGGCCCCCTCAAAGTGTTCTAGTAGATTGGTGAAGCATGATTTCCCTTTACAAAAACCATGTTGACTCTTCCTCAACAAATTATGTTCATCTATGTGTCTGACAATTTTGTTCTTTACTATAGTTTCAACCAGTTTGCCCAGTACTGAAGTCAGGCTTACAGGCCTGTAATTGCTGGAGTCACCTCTGGAGCCCGTTTTAAAAATTGGCATCACATTAGTTATCCTCCAGGCATCTGGTACAGGAGCTGATTTAAATGATAGGTTTCAGATGACAGTTAGTAGTCCTAAAATTTCACATTTGAGTATCTTCAGAACTATTGGGTGAATACCATCTGGTCCTGGTGACTTATTACTGTTTAGTTTATCAATTTGTTCCAAAACCTCCTCTAATGACATCTCAATCTGGTACAGTTCCTCAGATTTGTCATCTAAAAAGCATGGCTCAGGTATGAGAATCTCCGTCACATCCTCAGCCATGAAGACTGATACAAATAATTCATTTAGTTTCTCTGCAATGGCCTTATCGTCCTTGAGTGCTCCTTTAGCATCTCGATCGTCCAGTGACCCTACTGGTTGTTTAGCAGACTTCCTGCTTCTGATGTACTTAAAATTTTTTTGCTATTACTTTTTGAGTCTTTGGCTAGCTGTTCCTCAAATTCTTTTTTGGCCTTCCTAATTATATTTTTACACTTCATTTGCCAGAGTTTATGCTCCTTTCTATTTTCCTCATTAGGAATGAACTTTCACTATTTAAAGGATGCCTGTTTGCCTCTCACTGCTTCTTTTACTTTGTTGTTTAGCCTTGGTGGAATTTTTTTTGATTCTCTTACTATGTTTTTTTAATTTGGGGTTTACCTTTAATTTGAGCCTCTATTATGGTGTCTTTAAAAGGTTTCCATGCAACTTGCAGAGATTTCACTTTTGGTGCTGTAGTTTTTAATTTCTGTTTAATTAACTTCCTCATTTTTGTGTAGTTTCCCTTTCCTAAATTAAATGCTACCATGGTGGGCTGCTTTGGTGTGTCCCCCTCCTGCAGCACCCCCTGGCTTCAAGTGGTTTCCATCTATATAGGGTTTACAGTTTGGTTCAATTGCTCTCAGGACACCCACTATAAAAATTGTTCCAGCACCCCCATGAGAGGAGGTGGAGATTTGGCCCGCAGAGTAAGAGGGTGCAATCTGCTCAGAACGGCCCCACCCAGGCGGTATCAAATACCAGGAAGGTTGAAAATGGATTGTGCCACTCCATGTAACTTCTGTGAGGTTTGGGGTCAACAGATCTGTATAAATGAGGATCCCCTCACTCTGCTCCATCTTGTCCCCTCACTTCTCTCTCTATTGGCTGAGGTGAGATTGGTGCTGACCCCTTTTATGAGTTTTTAAAGGGTGGACAGGCAATATGGAGTTTAAATGGTGTGGTAATTCTTGTTCTGGCCTTCCACTCCACCACTGTGAAATTCACCCTGGACACATGATCATGTATTGTTACACAGGAGTAGGAACAGTGTTCAAGATTTAGTTTTCTGAACATAAGGTATGATGGGACTACCTATGATGGTATGTGGCAAAAATCTCCAATGGCTGGAGTCAGAACACTAGATGGGGAGGGCTCTGAGTTACTACAGGGATTTCTTTCCCAGATATCTGCCTGGTGGGTCTTTCCCACATGCTCAGGATCTAACTGATTGCCATATTTGGGGTTGGGAAGGCATATCCCCCCGGGTCAGATTGGCAGAGACCCTGGTGGTGTTCGAATTCCTCTGCAGCCTGGGGCACAGGTCACTTGCAGGTTTAAACTGGTGTAAATGGTGAATTCTCTTTAATTCAAAGTCTTTAAACTATGATGTAAGGACTTCAGAGAGAGGTTAGGGGTCTATTGCAGGAATGGGTGGGTGAGGTTCTGTGGCCTGCAATGTGCAGGTCAGACTAGATGATAATGACAGTACCTTCTGATCTTAAGTCTATGAGATAATACTTAGCTGGAGCGGGAAAAGTTGTTTTCCATCAGATTTTTTAATTAACACACTGCTAGATAGCTACCTCTAACTGCACCAACTGTGTTAGTGGTCACGTTGCTTGTAATGGCATGTCTTCTTTGGGGAAGATTACAGGCACACTGCAGACAAGAGGCAACCGATTGGCCAGAGTGCATAAAATTTTCAAATTGCTAGCTTCACTCTGCCACATAATGCATTTTTCTTACACTAGAACATTTTTCATAACTCACATATCACTCTTATGGCATCACTCATTGGTTCTCACTGACCCATTCAAGATTGAAAACAGAAGTTTACTCAGCTATTCGCACTGGTAAAATGCATTAAAAAACAAAACAAAACATCAACATCATTTTTTTTCACATAGATCATATGCTTTAATATTCTCTATTTTTCATGCAATCTATATTTATGAATCAGAGAGGTTTTTTTTTCAACAGAGAAAAAAACATAAGCCATACCTTTTCAGCATGTTACAAGCGGCATGGTATTGATAGAAAGTAATCTCACTGTACAAGCCAGACATAGATGAGAAAAAAAATATCTTAGCAAGGATCAAAGAAAATAGTTATGTCACTAGCAAGCTTTCATTTCACAGCAAGAAACAATGCACATTGCTACAAGAGCAAACTTCCCGAGTTCAATAGGTAAATAAATGAATAAATTGATTAAATAAATAAAAAAGAGAATATTTGTTTTTGCTAGGAAACAAGCTGTAGAGGCTCAAGATACACTTACTTATTCATAGTGATCTTTGCTATAATTTATACTAGTGTAGTGCCTAGAGGCCCCAACTGATATCGGGCACATAATAAGCATATAACGAGAGACAGACTCTGCCTTGAAGAACTTACAATTTAATTTAACAAGAAAGACAAAGTATGGGGAAAAGGGATTATTATTATTACCATTCCCATTTCATAAGTAAGTGGGGAATGGAAGCAGAAATTGATTAAGTGATTTGACAAAAGTCACCCAGAAACTCAGTGGCAGAGATGGGAATTGACCCCCCAAATATTCTCATGCCTAACTCATTGCCCTAACCAAACAACAACATCTGCCTCTCTATAGCCATCACTCGCTAAAAGACCCAATTTGTTTTCACATTACAAAAGACGCAATAATTTTTAAATCAAATTTTTTTTGTTTCATTTTAGCTTTATCATTTTTTAAATGTTCAAATAATTTCACTAGGATTCATTTAGCTGACATTTGGCTTTCTGATTTCATTTAGTTCCTAAGAAAACACCAAATAAGCTTTTAGGAGTTATCAAGAACTTTAAAATAAATAAAAAAAAAAGTTTGCCTAGACCACGAAATGGTAACAATAAACCAGGACACTAACTTGCTAGTGCTTTTATTATTTACATAAAAGCTAAATGAAGTTGCTGGATTTTGTTCTTGTCAGAATTGTGATATTTAACATTGTTCTCACCCCAAGAAATAAACAATAGTTTAAGGAAATGGGTGATAGTTGGTCTCAGTGCTACAGTGCTGAGTCTATCATGCAGAACTAATTTCCTGGCTGTATATGAATGCACATAAAGCTGCTCTTTAGCTGCTGCTGCTGACAATGAACTAGTGACTGGAAAAAGGAATCTTAAACACAGTCACATCTCCTGACTGTTAAAATCCTTTTCGCAAGGCATGCTGATCTAATGTACTGTCCTATAAGCGTTACACTTTTTTAAAAGGAGTAGTAGTGGGAAAAGTTTTACTATTTGTTATCTTTTGCAGTAGTTGCTAAGTAACCAAGTGCTCTTTAAAGGGATCTTTCTTACTAATAATGTTACATTATTGACTTTTTTCTTTTAGTGACTTGCTGTATGTTTAGGATGAAACAGCATTATGCAATGTGTAATTAGAGACTTAGCTTTACTCTGGAGAAAAGTGTCATGGATATCTGAACATGTTCTGTCAGTGGAGGACAACCAATTAGCAGAAGTTTCTTAAGGAAGTTTTTTGTATTAGGGATGTTGTATTTGAATTTGCCTAATAAAGCCATGCAATATTTTAGGACCAAAAGGACAAACAGAGCTAAGCTGGCTTTATAAAATCATATTCCTTTTGCACCTTTGAATCATATAATTTATGAGAATAAACCCCTTTCAGGGAATGTGAAACTTAAAAAAAATGGTTCACTGACATCTTTTATTTCATAAATAAAATCAATGTGATTAAATGGTGTCTCAGTACATAATAGAAAATAAGCTAGGTTAGTCAGAAGAAAAATGTTACTGCAGGGCTTTAGTACTATGCATATATTAATCCAGACGTTTAGGAGCACAGGAGTTGACACAAAGCAGCAAGAGTCCTTCTAACATCATATAGATCTAAGGTTATCTCTGAAATAAACCTTAATAGTTGGTAGTAGAGAAAGGCAAGAAGAAAGAGCTCCCAGATCCAAGTGTGCAATGTCATAGCCCCTACTGGGATACAAATAAAGTTTTGGACACATGATCTTCAGAGTGGAAGAGAAGGTTTTACTGCCTTCTAGTAAACTGTGGTTACAAAAATATCTCTTAAAAGGTAGGCATGCAGAGTAAACTTATTCAATAATTGTTTCTTCAAACTCTACATGTACAGTTCCTGGAATGTCATCTCTTTTGATGCAGGAAAATAATAATAAAACGTAAAAGAAAAGTCTCCAGGGCTGCATCTGCACTTACAAATGTGATGCCATTTTTTTCAGCACTGCTGTTAGCAACACTGTAAGTGATAGTGTATTCTGTGATAGAACGGAATTTTCATAACATGGTGGTCAAAATGCCCGGGCTCTATCTACAAAGGGCCTCATGCTGTTTCTACTGAAAAACAAGGACTATACTACTGTAGTTGCAGCCTAAGAGTGAGCCCAGGATTTGTGTCTTTTCTTTTATGGCTGCAGCAACTCTGAAAATAAAATGGCAACTGAACTCTTCATAGAGTGCTTAGACAGTACTGTAGAAAACAATAAAATAGGTAGGGAAAAGTCTGAGTTATTTAAAGGTGCAGTTCACAGAATAAAAGGTATCCCAGTTTCATAGCTCCATATACACAACAGTATTATGCAAAGTTATAACACTCAGTTGTAGATAAAGCGAATAATATGATGAGAGGGATGGGAATAGGCAGTGAAGATTCTGATTGTAATAGTGCCCAGTATTACTGTGCACATTCAGATTTATTAGCTATTGTAGCCTTTACCACCTGAAATAACATTAGAAATAATTCCTAAGAAAAGGCTGTAATTGTCAATAATTTTTTTAATTCAAAATTTAAAACCAGCAGACTTCAGAAACCACCTCTATTTACTGGGAAAACAACATTTTCATTTGTCAATATCAGCCACTGAAAGATACAAATGTTCCCCAATGCTACCTCTATTTTCTGCAGAAACAGACATTGGATCACCCAAAATTCTTATTGATATAGCTCCATAAATATAAAAGGGCCTGTGAAAATGGAATGTGTGAGTTAGAGTGGGGGAGTTTTTTGAAGTAAATATAACAGAATAAACAAAAGGAGAAGCATGCTGTTTTGAAAACAGTAAGGAATAATGGTGGTGTTTATACCACAGACCTGAGTAGGGGGTGAAGCAAATCCACCCCATTCCTTCCCAGATATGAATTATATCATAAATTAATGCAGTAAGAAGTGGGAAGGAGTCCAGTGAGAACTACAGGACTAGTGTTTGTAGTGTGATACATCAAAATATGTGATCTATGGATTTTTTTTCTTTGTGGAGGTTTGTGATCGTAAGAACTCCTCAATGCCAACTGCTTTCAGACTTGACCAGCTCATTACACCCCACACCCCTTCAGGGATGGCTTACTTGGTAATTTCTGTGAGGGTCCAGTGATAGGATCTGGATACTACAGAGGGAATGCTTTGAGGTATCGGGAGCTGGTGTGTGCCTATTAGTAACCTGGACTGAGGAAGCAAGGTCTGCAGAGGTCTGGATGGTACCGTTTGTGTGGTCAGAGGCTGTTGGTTTCAGGGAGCTGAGAAATAGCAAGCACAAGCAAGACTGCTGCACACTAAGAACAGGTAATGGTGGTGTGTCTCAGAACCCTTGCTACCCATGGGGACTGTCACAGAGATCTTCCACGAACTTTCCAAGGACCCAACAGTCAAATTATGATTTGATTATGAGTTCTGACAAGATCACAGACCTTAGGAGTCAATTGCAGTTATCACGGAGAATCAACAAACCCAAAACTCTAGGTTGTCGTGTTATATCTATTTGTGAAGTAACTAACTACTTCCCCTTGAAATATAATTTAGGCCCTGATCCTGCAATCGATAGCATGTGGACAGGCAGTTGAACCTTCATTGCACCTTAGTAACTTCAATGGCTCTCTGCAGGTGCAGTAATCTGCACTCTATCAATTACAGAATAGGGTGTAATACTTCTGCATCTACAACAGGGTATTGAGGACATATTACATCCGTGATGAACAAGATGGGAATTCATCTTGATTCCTCCTCTAGAAAAATCCACTTAAACTAGAAGAAATCTAAAGATTCTATGTAGCTTGGGACTTTTATTTTGGTTACAAACACTTAGTTCATACATCCTAGTATATATTCATTAAGTATTGTTGTGGCTGAGTACTCTATACATTTTACTTTTTTTATTGTATATCAAGTATCAGAGGGGTAGCCATGTTAGTCTGGATCTGTAAAGGCAGCAAAGAGTCCTGTGGCACCTTATAGACTAACAGACGTATTGGAACATGAGTTTTCGTGGGTATTCACCCATGAAAGCTCATGCTCCAATACGTCTGTTAGTCTATAAGGTGCCACAGGACTCTTTGCTGCCTTTATTGTATAGGTTAACTATCATCATATGTTTTGAGCAGCAGGATTTCCAGCACTAATGTTTTTACTTAGTGAATATTTACTTTGAGTTTTTTATGTATATCCTTATGATTCAATGCCTTCAATCAATATATATTCTCTCTGGAGCTTCATTTCCTGCTTTATATCAAATTGGCCATTTTTCTGTTGTTATCTGCATTTTGTGCTGATTCTATAACAGAAAAAGAGATCTTTAAAAGGGTGGGAGGCAGGTAATGGAGACTGATCATCTTGTGGCCTGATTCTTTAGAGGGTTTAGAAACTTGCTGTGTATTTATGAGCTTGTTGAAAAACTGCCTGGATTAAGTCACCGCAACCTCTTCACCTCCCTCTTTTCTCTCACACTGTAACATCTTTCTAAATCAGTAGCATCAATAAGAATGATCAGATCAGTGCAGCTCTGAACATTACAAGATGCGCACTCCAACAAACATGAGATGCATGAGCGCTTGGTGCATATTAGGAGATCTGTCACTATGAAGAATCAAAGGCGACACAGCTAAATAGACCAGGGAATTCAAATGTTAACTTACTTCCCAATAAGATGTTTTCAAAATTGTCATGATTAATTTTTTTATTAAGGATTAGCTGAATGAAAAGTAAGCCACTTTAAAAGCAAAATACTGTTGATTGATGGCAGTGCAAATAAATATATATATAAAAAATAAAAAATAAGAAAGGGATACTGTTAAAAGCACAGAAATAATGAACATTTTCACAGCCCACCTGATTTTGCGGGAACTTTCAATAACAAGAGAAAAAGAAATTACTTTTGGGCTGGGATTGAGCATGAGGAATCCCAAAATGAAGTAGGGTTAGAATGGAATGGCTTCCCCTCATTACAGCTGCTCTACGTCCTCCACTGAGAGAGGCTGAGGGAGAGTGAATGCTTCAAATTATGGTTTTGCAGAGCTATAGTAAGTTCAGGGCATGGTACAAAGTGCATTTACTTAAGTAGGCCTTTGTCTTAGGGGTGATAAGGTGTATTTTTGTTTATTTATGGGTTTATTCTCTTAACCTGAAAGGTGAAAATATAACATAGAAAGCTATCTTTGTCATTTGCATGTAACCCAATCAGTGTATGATAGAAGAAAATAACTGATTGTCCTTGTTCTATCACTTAATTTATTTCAAAATAGGCATTTGTAAATGATCTATGCAATTTTATACTTTGGTTTTCTAATTTATGTTGCATTTTGGATTAACATGTTGACTTTAAAATTAGTCATGAGAATGTGCAAAGCACTGGAAAAAGATGGGGGTTTGAATGTAATAGGCTTTACATGAAACTCCAACATGGATTAGATGAATGATGGAATTATGCTAATACTCTTAAGGGGTTTTAGTGATCAGTAGATCCATGCTGACAATAAGGCTAACACCTGAGGTACATTTAGGAGAGGGTTAGAATCTCTGAGAGTATGTCTACACTGTAATAAAACATTTGTGGCTGACCTCTGTCAGCTGAGTCTGGCTTGTGGGATGTGGGGCTATAAAATTGCAGTGTAGATGTTGGGGCTTCATCTGGAGCTCAGGCTCTGGGACCCTCCCCCCTCATAGGATACACATCTTGAAGACATCAAGTTACTGTACAAGATAAGTTACATCTCCTTCTTCTTCGAGCGATGGTCTCTATGGGTACTCCAGTCAGGTGATTCCCAGCCAGTAACTCTATTGCAGGGGGGGATCAGGAGTTCTTTTTAGAGTAGACTGCAATGCAGCCAATCCCACCAAGGGATCCTGTCTAGAAACTTGCACTAGAAAATAAGGTTTAGTAAATGTATGAATTGATGCCCACATAGCTGCCTTTCAAATATCCACAATGGGCATGGTAAGCCAACCAAGCTTGAGAGGCAAGCTATATGCTTGTCAAATGTGCTCTAATAGTAACAAATGGTTCTACTTTTAAAAGCTCATAAAATGCCTTGATGCATCCTACAATCCAATTGAACAATCTCTGTGAAGAGATTGGAGAGCCCTTCATATTTTTTTGCTATTGCAATTCAAAGTCTTTGGGACTTCCAAAAAGGAGACCTTCATGGACAAATGTTTTAAATAACAGTTGGCCAAAGTTTCAAATGGGGGCTTCATTAGGACTGGTGAAACATTCAGTTCCCAGGTCTGCGGAGGATTTTTTTACAGGAGACTAAAGATCCACTATGCCTTTTAGGCATCTGGATGTAAGTGGATTTGCAAATACAGGACAGCCCTCTACTAGAAGATGGAAAGCAGTAATTGCTGTTATGTGGACTCAGTGAATTTATAGATAAGCCAGACTTTTTTAGCCCCAGTAGTAGTCTAATGCATGGTAATGGAGAAACCTGGGTAGCAATTCCCTTTATTGATATCAGATCTGGAATCTAGTCCATTTGTGAATATAAATCTTTCTAGTGGATAATTTTCTGTTATTCAGCAGAACATTTGCACATTTTACTAGCACGTTTCTTCCAACCTTTTGAGCCATCCAGTAGCCAAGCTGTTAAGTGCAGGAAAGTCTATTTTGGATGGAATGTGTTCCCTTTATTCTGGATCAACAAGTTGGGAATAACTGGCAGATGAATTGATGGATGGACCAAAAGTTGAACTAGATCTGGAAACCATATTTTCCTGAACCAGAATGAGGCTATTAGCACTACCAATGCCTTGTCTTGTTTTATCTTCTTCAGAATTCTGAGAAACAAAGGTACAGTAGGAAGGTGTAGTTTCTTTGTCCATGAAATAATAAATGCATATCCCAGAAAAGCCTGACCCAGGCCTCCCCTGGACCAACAGACCTGAGAGATCTATTTGTGGATAACTCCATTTCTTGAATATCCCCTGGAGCCCTGTATTTTGAATCTGCCATTTGTGGCCCATGGAGAACACTCTACTTAGCTTATCCATCAGCATGTTCTGTAGACCTTGGCATTTGTGTAATAAACTGCCACCTTGTTGCCTGTCCTAATTTTGATGGTCTGATCTTTGATTAATGGTAGAAAGTGAAAATATGTATCCCTCATCAGTCTCAGTTCCAATACACTGATATTTCTTGGAGGGACCATCTACCCTGAATTAAATTGTTGTCCAGATATGCACCACAACTCATCAGTAATACATCAATAACAATGGTCTTTGTTGGTGGAGCAGGAGTAAATGACATACCTACACAAAACTTATTATTGTCCTTTCAGCAATCAAAAGATTTAATTATCTTCTGGGGAATTGACACTAGCATATCCAAATAATGCTTCATGGGGACATAAACTGACTTGAGTCAAGCCTGGAAGCATTACCGATGTGGCTTGGCGTAATGTACAAGATGCTATGCAGCGTAGAAGTTGGGGGCAAGAACTCACTGTTATACTTGGAACTGTCTGAAGAAGTGAGATGAGGTGTGTCATGGTCTCAAATCTGTCTCTTGGTAAGAAGGCTTTAGCTGCTCTGGAAGCAAAAACCACCCCTATAAATTCTGTTTGTTGAACCATGGGTGTGTGTGTCAATGTCAACTTTGTCTGTGTTCATTCTCAACCTGACAAACAGGTTCAGGGCAATTCCTATTTAACTCTGTACTTCTCATTAGGTACGACCAATCACCAAAATATGGGAAAATCAGCCAATCATCAAAGTATGGGAAAGCCCATTTCCTCCTTAGTTATGCTGCAACCATTTTTGTAAATACTCTGTATGCTGATTACAGGCCAAATGACAGTACTCTGTATTATTAATGATGCTTGCCCAAAGTATATTGAAGGAATCTCTTGTGCACCAGATGTAATGAAAATACCCATCCTAGAGGTCAAAGTTGGCAAACCTGTCCCCTGGATCTAATGACGGAATGATAAAAGCTAAGTGTGACCATCCTGAATCTTACTATTTGAATGAAGGTGTTTAAGTTCATTAGCTCTTGAATGGGACTCCAACTTTCTTTCTTTTTTAGTATCAGAGAATGCCTTAAATAGAACCCCTTTCTGATGTAAGGGAGAGGAACTAGTCCTATCACCCCTAGCTTCAATAGAGAGACTATTTCTTGTTTCATATGCCTCTTATACGAGAAGCCCCTGAAGAAGTAAAAAAAAAAATTGTTGTAGTTTACATAGTTGTACCTCACCATCAAAGCCTGGTAATTAGCTACTTTAAACAGAAGAGTAGCTGACGAGTAACCTTTTCTACCAAAAAGATCTAGTTGCTTGTTTTGCTTATTGTGTGGTGTTCATCTAGAATTATGCTGTTTTGTTCTTTCACTGGCAGCATCTATTACTAGAAAATTTGGAGATGGATGATACAATAAAAATTCTGAGGCTTTAGGTGATATATGATACCTCTTATCAGCCCTGTTGCACTTAGAAGGTACTATAGCTCCATTTGGCTTTTGCCAATTCCAATTTATTGGAAGAGCTACTTATCCTGGTGTTATTGACTGAAGAATATCTAATTGTTTATGTTGAGACTCTTGAATGGGTCCCAATCAAATTTGTAGAATATGAAGAGAATTGCAAACAATCTCTTGGAATTGCTTGAAGAATCAGCCTCATTTGGGGAGGAAGGAATATTTCCCCTTCTGTTATCTGCTGATAATCCTCCTGCATCCTCCTCTTGCTGAGGAGATTGCTGTTGATGGTGAAGGAAGTTGTCTATCCCGAGTCTCTCTACTAGGATGTCTATCCTTATCCCAGCCCTATTGCCACAAGGATCTCAGGAGTTCCTAAAGTTCCATCGGAGAATCCCACATGCAAAGGGAGAGGGTCCCCTTGGGGCACCATACCATGGATTACATGACTAGTACCTAGAATTTTTCCCTTGTGACTGCTTAGAGTAGTCAGGCTCTGAATATTATTTTGAAGTGGGGGCTTCCTGTGAATCTGATGGTGAGCCTAGTATGCTCTGTTGCCAACCTGATTAAATGTCTTCATCAGAATCTCTAGGTATCCCCAACTCCATTGGTACCAGAAAGTCTGGTGGTACTGGAGATGAATCTCCCATTTACGGTAACCCCAATGGGAGCTGCAGAGCCGGTGCTTGGGGCAGGGGCAGTGCACTGAGCCCCCTGCCTGCCCCTATGCAGAGGAGCCATAGCAGGGACAAGCAACTGTTTCTGGGAGTCGCACAGAGCCATTGCAGGCAGGGAGCCTGCCTAAGCCTTGTTGTGCTGCCAATCAGACTTTTAATGGCCCAGTCAGCAGTTCTTACTGGAGCCTCCAGGGTCCCTTTTCAACCAGACGTTCCAGTCAAAAACCGGACACCTGGCAAACCTAATTTGCAGGCACATGTCAACCAGTGTTAAAGTGTGCATTGGCATTTGGATATTTTGTAAAATATGGCCCACAGTTTAAAAATATGCTAACAGAAAAACAATAGAAACAGAAAAGAATTCTTTCTTAAAGAGGGAGATAGGTGACAGACTTGGGTAGAGTAGAGGAGGAGGAATATAGAGAGCATTTTCATAGTAATAACCTTAAATGTTCAGGGCTAAATAATAAAAAAAATAATAGTAATCAGATCATTCCACTGACTGAATTGAAGGCAGCCTTCTTGGCCACTAGGACTGCCTTTTTGCCTTGGTCCCGCTTTGGGGTCTGAAACATAGCTAAGAAAAGCTGCACATCTGTTTATTATAAAGCACCAATAGGTTTTTAACATTCATAGGTGCTTTGCAATGTATTTTTAGGCGTGCTCTTGCTTTTGAATATTCTAAAGAGCTCTCATGTACCATTATGGGATTTCTAATAACTGCTCACCTGTGGTTTAGGATATCTAGCATCATCCCAATGGCTCACAAGAGCACTTTATCATACATAAAAGAGTCAGGCAAGAAAGAGACTTATAAATAGAACAAACAATGCATCCAAAAATTAAAACTAAATGCAAATGCTGTTTCACTTTAAACAAACAATTGGCAATTATTTACACTGACCCTTTGCCTAATGGGATAATGAAACATGGAATTATAAAATGTATGACTTATGAGTGAATCCCAAAGGTTGTTACATAAATGACTTTATTTTGGTTTCCATATATCTCAATCATGTTTAATTGTCCAATGCATATCTCATATCTCATCCCGAATTCTCTTGATACCTCTTAATAGAATGTAGCACTTTCTGACATAAAAACCAGGAACAATATAACATGCTCACAAATGATTTACTAATTGGAATTTTGTATATATGAAATTGTATATTTGCTAATAAAAATGTCACATACAAAGGATAATTTAATGCCCTGATCTGCCCATACCATTTCCATTAACATCAGTGGGAGCTGTCATGTGGAGCGGGTCATGCTACAGCCCTACCAGAAGACAGTAAAACATATGGGGGAAAATAATTGAGACAATAAAATAAAACAGCATTTGTCTTTAGAATATAAAAACATTGACTCCAATGTCTACTATTACAGGCAATATATTACTTGTGTTCTTTTGCCAATTTCAAAAACTTTTCACTTGTGGACTGCAGTATTCTGGATAACTCCAATAAGAAGACTACTAAAGAAACAGGCAGGGGAGTCCTTAACCCTTAGATACCAAGGAAGTACGTGCCTTAGAACTCCTTTAAACAGATAGCCAAGACAGTGTTCCTTTTTTCAGATAATTTTTCTGATCTTTTTTAGTAGCTTTCCTAATCTAAATGTCAGAAACGTGGAGTGCTATTTCTGATCACCATAGTTAATTTTGACAGTTATTACTATTTCTGTCCCAAAGTTTGATTTCAATAGTGTCTTTGCACTGGTTGTTTTGCCATTAGGTGCAATTGAAAGAGAATGGTTATCAAAATGTTAACAAGGATGGTCATCAATCTCTGTCAGATTTATTATAAGCAAATACATTTACAAGTTCCATCATAAATCTAGGTCAAGTAATGAGATTCCTGACTTATTTTCCATAAGCCAGTTATTACATTATGCAGGCAAAATGACATAACACACAATAGTTCAATTTAATCAGTTTCATCAAAACTGCACTGTTTAAAACTTGATATATTTAATTTTTATCTATTAGTGTGGTGTATGTAGAATATTTCAATAAAATACCTCATTAAAAACTTGAAATTCTAATATTTCTGTTGAAGGCAAAGTAAATTTCCCATAAAATGAAATTCACCCCTCCCCAAATTATTTCAAAAATATCAAAACAACATTATCAAAGTGCTTTGTTCTGATAAGGTCAGAAATCTTCATTTCAAATTTTAGATCTTATATTTTAATATGAGTCAACTTTTGAAAGAGTACTTCATTTGCATTAGAGCTAGTGAAATGGATCTTCTTAATTGAACAGCACAAACAATTGCTAGCGCCCAGTTGCAGTGAATTCTATACACCTAATCATCAAGATTAATTTAAATGTGTAGAGCACAAAATATACAGCAATAATGACCTGAACTTGTTAGCCCTAAATCAACATTTGAAAAAACAAAACTAGAGATTTTTCCATACATTTGTAAATAGTGGGCTCAATGATTGGAAATTGTAGCTCTTAGCTATCTTTCTCCTCTGCTGATCATGGGCTAATTTATCCCTTGGTGTAACTTGGAGCCTATGGGCTGTTTTAAATTATGTTAGCTGTAGTAGTCTCATTGGGACCCCGTGCCAGCTACAGTAGAGGTCCATGCATCCTGCCTACTCCCAATTTTATCCTAATCTTGATCTCACTCCATCTGTACCACTATGCAGCCCTAGGATTGCTTTCAGTCCAGAGTAATCATTGGCTGCTTTCTGCCGCTGAGGTATGCAAAACAACCAGATCAGGAGCCAAGGATTAAGCCTTATATGTTTGTTTCAATTATATTTCAGGCTCCATCTTTCTGTTGTATGTTTTCTGCTCTCTCTGTGTTCTGTATGAGAAATAACATATACAGAATAGTACAAAAAGACAAAGGATGCAATGAAGTCAGAGGATATCCACTTGATGATTTTGACGTCCTGGTTTCTGTTCATAATTTAGGTGAAGTCTTGGATAAAATATTTTAATGGATGTTGTATTTTTTTAAATAGTCTTATGTTTGAAACATTGAAGTGCACCTTGATCTGCAGAGATGATATTTGCCTTCTTGGCCTACTTCTTGCACAGTATACCACCAGATGTCAATATTAAACAATGGGTATATTATCTTTTTTATGGGCCATATTCTTTCCTCAGGTTGAAGTGGGGAAGATTAAAGAAGTAGAAAAGCTTCTTTTGGGCCAAAATTCTGTCAAGTCAACGTGAAAAAAGATTCCAGAATTACACATCTTCCCCATTATTATAGCCCTCTCATTCTACAATGGGTGAGCTGTGTCAAACAAAGTTTGGTCCCTATGGGCTTATAAATAGGGAAATAAAAGATGCTACATGACAGATGAAAGAAATAGCAGGCAGCAGTCTTTGTGGATGGAAGTGTTTTACTGACGGGGAGAGGTTTTGAAGGAAGTGAGTAAAAGGACTTGCTGTCGACTGGTTGTAAAGCTCTTCCAAATGGACATGTGCACAGGAAGTGAGGTGAGGGCCAAAGGAACTAAGGGAGTAATCAAGAAATAGGCTTGAGTGGACTAAGACTTGGAACCAGACTTCTAGAAGCGCTCTGAAGTTCAAGGCTACCTGACAGTAAATCACATCAAGAGGAAGGAAAAAAAAACACTAAAAACATTAATTAAATTGTTTTCAGTTAATTAGGTTGTCTTGAATTCTAATCTGTTCACTGGGAACAAAGGATTTCTTTCAGTAAAAATGATAGCCAGCTTCTGCAGTGAGAAAACTGGTTGTCCTGTAACTGAACTGGGCCCTAAATTTGCAGCTTGACAAAGAAGAGGCAAGTGTTTTATTCTGGTGTCTGATTCCTTTGGCAGTGATGCTTTTCAATCATACAGTTCAGCACAATGCACCACTTAAGGAAGTATGTCAAAAACATCTTATGGCTGGGTTGAAGGCTATAAAATGCAATATTTTTTGCTAATCATATCTAGGCAATGCTATGTTTAATGTTGGTGAAGCCAGTCTAAGATTGCACAGGAATGACAGTGCTAACAACCCCCAACATCAGTGAATAAAGGGGACAACCCTGGAATCCTGATGTAAAGCAATATTTAGGGTAACCTATCATCAAGCAATAATAGAAGAAAATCAGAGGGAAAAGCAATGCCAAAAATGTTTATTTACTTTATCCTTATCATCCTGCTCCTATCCAACCTGGTAAGCAGGAACTGGAAGTTGCCAAACATGTTTTATTTTTATCCACTGGCAATGCTGCATGTTGCATCAAATCTCATAAATATGCCTTACAATTTCATTAAGATTTTCCGGTCCATCAGACCTCACATACAGACAGCTCTTACACTAGCAGTGTCTTTGTGAGCATATTGGATACGGCTGCTAAACACTCCAGTAGAAACTAAAAGGTACTCAGCACACTCTGTAAACAGGTAATACTGAAATAACAGGAGTATCCAAATTAATGAAGTGAGATCATATTGTCTTCACATCCAAAAATCTTGTAATGGAGCCAGAGCTCTTACACAACAATACCTACTTCCTCTAGAGCTGGGGACAGGCACCATCACAAACAAACATACTTTGGTTTTCACTTTCCATTCCCTTAGCACCTTTCTAGCCCTATCCACGTGCAACCCAACTAGAGAGGAAGGGAAAGCAATTATAGTCTGTCCAAGTATATTAAGATTCAGCTTCTAGTTACTGTAGATGATATAAATTCAGTTACTGTTAGCTATTAAGCAATATCTGGCACTGTTCTGTGGCTAAAGGCTCAACTGAGTGCAAATTTAAATCATGGAACTGAATCATTTCAGTTAAACCCCAGAGCCAACAGGAAAAAAAAAAAAGGTGCAGTGATTTTTTTAGACATTGTTGTTAGGTATAGGGAGGCCCATTGTATCACACTACAATTGAATTTGACTGCCACTGAAATGCTGAGCTAAATTTCCAAAAATATTAGTATGTGAACAGTTGTCCATTGTGTGCCTCACTGAGTGTGCAATTCCACATGTTCCATAGCATGTTCCGAAGGTTATTGGTTGGTTATTATTTGTATTACAGAAGTGCCTAAGAAGTGTAAAATGTTGTAGAAACATACGACACAGTGATGATTCCTCCCATTGGTCCTAGCCATGAAAGCTATTTTCCTGAATAAGAACAGGGTTCTTAGGAAAGTGTGGTCATCTATTGAAACATACAGTGTAGCAGATGCCAGCCTTAAAACCAGAGATTGGCTCAAACCAAAACTTCCAGATCCAAATACCCACAAATGTTAAAGGCTTTCAAAATCAAAACTCAGTATTAATATATAGCAATATACCTATCATCTCATAGAACTGGAAGGGACCCCAAAAGGTCATCAAGTCCAGCCCCCTGCCTTCACTAGCAGGACCAAGTACTGATTTTACCCCAGATCCCTAAGTGGCCCCTTTAAGGATTGAGCTCACAACCTGGGTTTAATAAGCCAATGCTCAAACCACCAAGCTATAGCTTTTTAATAGTCTACAGCAAATTGCCAAATGTTGAGGATGTTTGAAATCTGAATCTTAATTTTCTGTTTTGTTCAATATGTAACAGGGTGCTGGCCAGGAGGTCCTGAGCCAGGCCCCTGTTAGTCCAGCTCCAATTAAGGAGTATTAATTGAGGCTGGCTGGGTATGCCACATCTAATTGGTGAAACAGAAGCACCTGAGGGCCTTATTAACCAGGGGCTATATAAAGCTGGCAGGAAGGGCCAGGCCAGGCTACAGGGTGTGCATTCCTGCTAGTTGGAGAAACTGGCTGTCCCCCAGGTTGCTGGTTTGCAACGGTCTGTAAACAGAAGGTGGTGGGAGCTGACACTGTTAATAAAAGAAGCCCTGGTGATTGCACTTGGAGGAGGTCTCTGACTGATTTATGTGAGCGCAAGGGAAGGCCTCATTACAAATCACACAGGAAAACATAGACTGTAAATTCTTCAGGACAGGAATTATGATTACCAAAACCAGACAAAGGGTACAACATGTAACCAAAGTGATTAAAGTGAAGCTAGGCATACAGCTTGTTAGTTCTCTTCCTTTTAAATAATGTATTTGTATGCATTTATTTATTATTATCTGACCACAAGAATGCCATGGTAACTAACTGATGTAAAGGCTAATGAGTTGGAGGTAAAAGGCCTAGTAACCTATGGGAGAAGGGAACCCCAACATTGGGAGGGTGAGGAAACACAGATAAGGAAAAGGGACTTAATATGCATCAGTGTAACACATTATAAAAGCTGTTTCTCAGCCTGCATGTCTTGGGAGATGCTAGGATGATGTCCACTGATGATGATGAGGATCATGACTAACACTTTGGGTTTTTCTGCAAGAGCGGATGTGAGTATATGAATGCTCAAACACAGGATGTTTTGACCATCTTGTATTATCAATATACTTTACTGCACTGGAGTGTTTGCGAGCTTGCTAACTGTACTCATAAATATATTACAAGGATAGAACTCCTTTCCTCAATGTAATTGTCTACTTTGTAGCCAATTATTTTATTGTTCATTCATTGTGTGGTTATGATTAACTAATGTGTTATATTACATATATTGTAAATTTGTAGGATTATAGAAGTCTAAGATTGATCATTATTTGGAAGAATCATGTATTAGACACGAGTAAGACAAACTGAAATGCAAGAACATGTAGGATGAGGCCTGCAAGAACTTAGCTTAGCTATTTTAGGCCTTGGAGACAAGAAATGGTAACGCAAGTGACTGGAAAACAACCTGATGCTGTAAGATTATGGGAAAAGAGGTATCAATTGGTAATATTGCACAAAATTACCCAGAAGATTAATATTAGCTCATAAAAATATTGTAAACGTGCATCTCTCTCAGACATGTGTCTTAACCACAGGATACAGGTTGTGCATCAATGCTAATGAGAATAAAAGGAATTTACACAGACTATAGAAAATTGCAGTCCCTTAAGTTTCCAGGGGACACAGACCAATAAGGGAAAAGAGGTTTGATGCTTTTATGGATATGCACAGAATGTAGGTATAGACAGAATCACATTATAAAAAGCGGATGCCCAGAATGGAAAAATTGAGCTCCCTATGGGAGACTCTAGCAGGAACTATCCCTCTACTGATGATCAAGTCATGAGAGACCAATCAGACCCTAACACTGTTGTTAAGGATGTGAATAAACTATATTTGTAACTTGTGCATGGATCTGTGTAGGATTTCTACATGCTTGCATACTCATAATTTTAATTGTAACTTTAATAAAACTAGTAATACAGACTAGACCTTGTACTTGTGAATGTATGTGTGGTCACTACCCTTGGTCTGTATGTATTCCTAGAGACTCTAAATCTGAAGCAAGTAGCAGAGGTGATGTTCACTCTGTTAAGCTTCAAACAGTAGCCGCCAGAGCTGAATCCATAGTGGTGTATTACAAAATTCTCTTTAAAGAAAATAAAAGGCTATACATTTATACACACTGGAGTCCACATAATAACTTTAATATTTCTGGGTCTGGTCATGAGGCAGAACCTTGCCAAACCATTGAATGCTAACTGGGAATTAATACATAAATCAATAGATCAGGCAACAATAAGGAATGCCTTTTTCCATCTTTGGATGGCCAGGAGACTGCACCTGTTCCTCATGGCTGAGGACCTATCCACAGCAATCCAGATATTGTCATCTCCAGGTTAGATTGCTGCAATACACTCTGCTTGAAGCTGATGGTGAAGGCAAACAGAAGTCCCAGCTGGTGCAATGTGCACCTGTCGACCTCCCAAGCAAGAAAGACCAGAAAAGAAAGCACATCTTGCTAGTGAGCTCTACGTTCCACTGGCTCCCCACTATATTCTGTGTCCACTTCAAAGTCCCAGTCTTCATTTTAAAAATGCTTAATGGGCTGGGGCCTAGCTATCTTAACGAGCATTTTCCTCTCCATTACTCATCAGGCTGGTAATTCTCTATGGGAACATTGTGCTTGACACAGCTCAAGATGAAAGCCCGTGGCTGTGAAATTCTCTGCTACAAGCATTTTCATCTCTGTTTTTGCCTATATAGATCTTGAGCCAGCTATTTTTCATTCATGTGCTCTGAAGGTGCTCTGGCTGGTGCATATGGTACCAGCCACTTTAAGTGTCTCCCTTCACTAAGTACTTTTTATCCATGTGCATAATTTGGTCAGACATTCAGATTTTTTTTTTTGCAGGTGGTCTTTCTTCAATGAGAAAGGGCCAGTGATGCCCTTTATGGAAGAAGGAGGAAACAATGATCTGGAACACAGAGTGGTGGAGCCTAGTTGCCCATAATGGCAATAGTTATTTAATCTTGCTCAGTACATGGCACCCTGATCCCAAGCTGAGAGTGTGTTACAGACAGTTTCCATTGTACATGTTTTTAAAGAGTTGCACTGGGTATTGAGAAACCCAGGAATCGTATTAAATTGCTAGGCTGTGCTGCAATATGTCTCAATTAACATATGAGACACAGCCTCCATCATAAAGTGAGATCGCACAATTGCAAGAGAAATAATGCAATAGGAGGAATAAATAGCAGAGAATTTTCAATTTGATATGGAATCTGCTGTGTAGACTGAGAGAAAGGAAGTAGCTCAGTTTTTCTGGACATTGAACTGTTCTTGGAGGAGAGCAGAAAAGAACAACCTTTCTTTTACCTACTCCAGATTCAGAACTCTAAAGCCTATAACAGAGAAAGGAGAAAGCTTTAACACCTCAGATGATGTTTGGGAAGGAAGAAACACAGTTTGAGACTCAGAACCTAGCCTGAGTTTCAGGCCTAGTGCTTAGATCAACACATCAAAGCAAATTTGACGTGGAATTGGTGAGACATAATATATATTTCTTTTAATTAAGAGTGTTAAGACAGTTTTTACAGAATAAAACCACATTTTAAGCTGCTTCTTCTTCTTCAGTGCTTAGCCAGACAGTCGGCCATAGCGTTCGTTTACCATTTTGGTGTGGTCCTGTGTGAAGGCTTGACGACCTGAGAGTCCAACATTGGAACGGACTTGATGAACCCGTGTAATAGGGGGTCTGCCTCTTGGCCGCCTCTACCCCTCAGTTGGTGGAATTTTACCCCGGATGTTACAAGCCACCTGGAGAACAGGTTCGCTGGAACGTCTCGTGGCATCCTTGTGACATGTTCGAAAAGTGTAAGGCGCTGGCTGCGGACAATGGCCTCAGTGCTACACTAATAAAATAATACCAACAGGATCTTATAAGAGGGATAAGACAAAATGCCAGGTTTATTGTAAATACAGAGAAAGTGAGAAATCAGGATATGCAATTTAATATTATTTCACTACCATTCCTTATTCATTAACACACTCATTCATACAAGTTCTGCAGAGTTGTTATAGTTACCAGCCTAGAGGTTGCTCATGGTAGAGTACTGGCTAGGTAGCCTGCACATGAGGGTGGAGCCAAGTCCTTGTCAGATGCACATCTGATGCTCCTGGAGGGTGGTTGCAGAACCAGACTCAAAGTCCCTGAGTTTTTGGTTCTGTTCTTATAGGATTTTGTCTTTATACAAGTCTATGGGAATCGCTTCATCATGCTGATGTTTGTTTGAAGTGATTATCAATCAGCAGGTGGCACATCCCTGACAGCTGAGTGTTATCTTGTTCTTTGAGTCTTCAGCCCTCCATTGGGGCGGTGGGGGTGGGCACTTGGGTGGATTCTGGCTTGCCCTGCGGGGTCATCCGGCTATCTCCATGCTACCTATTCTTTGGCCAATCGAGACTGAAGTTGTAATTCTTAGGCTGGCACCTCCCTGACCATTCATCCTTTATCTAAATCAAGCATCCATCCACATACATCCTCTGTTTTAACATACATTTATCACTTATTACTTCACTATCTCTTTTAACTTCTAACAACTCTCAGGATCTTGCAAATCTACTTAAACTTTAACATACGTAGCAAACAAGTTAAAAGCAACAAAGAGTGGGAAGCTGTGTTCTGTTTTGAAGAACACTTAGAGTTGTTTTTGCAAAGCCTTATCACTCTTTGAGAACAGACTTTCTGTCTTAGGGTGTGTTAACACAATTAGCAGTTTGGCCTTGCATGTTTCTCACAGTGAAGGAGAGACATAAAAATGAAAAATCAAGAGGCCTGTTCTGTTACCAATATCTTGGAGTTTAAGCTGTGGGGAATTCAATCTTACCCCTTGTCTCTCTTGGCCTCAGACTTGTTACAGGTCTGTCGCATCTTACGCGCAACATGCGCGATTTCAGCTTTACGCAGTTGGCAAAAAAAAAAAAAAGAGAAAAATAACAATTTAAATACTGTTTCTGTAGTGTGGGTGATTCCACATGCCATTCAACTCAATGTAATTTTGACTATACGCGGTTTTCGCTTTATGTGCTAACTGCGGAATGGAACCCCTGCGTAAGATGAGACAGACCTGTATACACATACACTTTATGGTTCTAATACAGAAATTCCCTTATATGGTCCAACACCAGTAATCTGTAGACCCGAACGACCATAAACATCTGCATTACAAATGAAATAATTCCACTTTTTTTGTGGAAAGCCTCTAGCTTTGTCCAGTTTGTGCGACGTAGTGTCCATTTTAAGCTGGGATCCAGGGAGCATTTTTGAGGTTACCAGACCAGGTGTGGAGAAGCATACTACTAAACAACAACAGGAGTGAAGCAGTAAAGTCTTTAGCTAGGTAGTGGATACTCCCCAGAATGTCTGTATTGGAAAACATAATTTCTAACCAGCTCAAAACATTGTTTCAAATGAATTGTATATAGCATACTCTGAGCGCCAATTGTTTGGGTAGTAAGGGTGATGCTGGGTGAGTCATTCCCCCCTCCACGTGTCTCAGTTTCCCCATATTTAAAATGAAGATAATGATACTGACCTTCTTTGTAAAGCACATTCAGATTTACTGATGAGAAGTGCTATATAAAAACTAGGTACTGTTATGATGATGTCTGAGGGAAGATTTCTGAATCATGTTGGAGAACCAACTTCAGGAGCATCTGGAGGATTTCTATAAGCTGAAGCACCCAGGCCAGATACTATAGATAAAGCATACAGAATTCCAGAACAGTTCAATAAAAAGCATCTACTCTTGTAGCATCTAATATATACTGACACTCTTTCAACAGCCAAGGCACATTCTGATGTTTTGTCACTTCCTGGCTATAACACATGTTGTAAAGTACTGAGAGGAAAGAAATCTAATCCAAAATTAACCAAGAGTTAACCATGCAACACAAGCCTTGTTTTGATTCTGAATAGTTCACTCCTGCTTATATTAAGGCAACTGCTAAGCTTAGATACACATGGAAAACTATGGTTTCTCATCTAAGCTTGCCAAAAAACTCATCCTCACTTTGTGGAAGAATGAAGTCAGAAGGAGACTAATTCACTGGTAGTGTCTCCTTCATCTGACTGAATACAATCTAAGGTCTATGTGGAAGCAAAGTTGGCTGAGCTCTATGTAAATTTGACTTTCAGTAGTTCGTGCAGTTTCTTTAAACAAATAAAGACAATAGCCCTAGCCCTTTCAGACCTGTCCTTTATTTATTGACTCTGGACAGACTATGCAAGTTATTTGGAAATGAATGGGATATCTCTTTTCTAGGCAGTTATATGTAGCAATACACTTGTAATCTTGTGTGGTGCAAGTTTTTCCCTTCTCTGTCTTCTTTGTGTTGTGTTTACCTTTGTGTTCACCTTTCCATCTATCACATTATAGTGCTCACAACAGCAAGCATTATAATTGAGATTCAGATGTTTTCATTATGACTTCCTCAGACCTTTCTAAAGAAAATAAAGCAAGACCAAAAAATATATTTTGTCTAAAACTTGATCTGGTTACCAAAGTGGTCTTTGAAGAGACTGAATTACAAAAGCTGTTTTGGGCAAAATCATAACACAAATGAGGATAAGGGCCATATGGTCTTAGACCAGCTACTGAGGAAGTTCATTCTTCCACTCAGATAAATGTAATACTTGAGACTGACCATTTTCCCATAGTTTTTGATGACTATAGCCCAATCAAGTATCAGAGGGGTAGCCGTGTTAGTCTGGATCTGTAAAAGCAGCAAAGAATCCTGTTGCACCTATGGTGCGGTGTGCAGTTACTGGTATAGTAACTCTAGCTCAGGAACCAATCCATGCAACAAACCTCGATGCCAACTCTGCCCACATATCTACACCAGCGACACCATCACAGGACCTAACCAGATCAGCCACACCATCACCGGTTCATTCACCTGCATGTCCACCAATGTAATATATGCCATCATATGCCAGCAATGCCCCTCTGCTATGTACATCGGCCAAACTGGACAGTCTCTAAGGAAAAGGATAAATGGACACAAATCAGATATTAGGAATGGCAATATACAAAAACCTGTAGGAGAACACTTCAACCTCCCTGTCCACACAATATCAGATCTTAAGGTGGCCATCCTGCAGCAAAAAAACTTCAGGACCAGACTTCAAAGAGAAACTGCTGAGCTTCAGTTCATCTGCAAATTTGACACCATCAGCTCAGGATTAAACAAAGACTGTGAATGGCTTGCCAACTACAGAACCAGTTTCTCCTCCCTTGGTTTTCACACCTCAACTGCTAGAACAGGGCCTCATCCTCCCTGATTGAACTAACCTCGTTATCTCTAGCTTGCTTCTTGCTTGCATATATAAACCTGCCCCTGGAAATTTCCACTACTTGCATCCGAAGAAGTGGGTTTCACCCACGAAAGCTCATGCTGCAAAATGTCTGTTAGTCTATAAGGTGCCACAGGATTCTTTGCTGCTTTTATAGCCCAATCAGGAACCTAGAGCTGTCAATTTTTTAGTGTACCATCAGAAAATGATGATTTCATTAAATTGAAACATTTGACGGGAATATATATATTTTGTTGAAAACTTAGATAAAAATGTATCAAAACTTTTCATTTTGGCATACATTATAATGAAAGATATAAAAATTGAAGTGCAGTTCTTTAACCTTATCAAAACAAAGTACTTTGATTATGTTATTTTGGTATTTCTGAAATAAAAGTTTTGGAAATTCCATTTTGTGTGAAATTTATTTTTTCTTCTGATTTAAGATGAAAGGAAGTTTCAGAATGTTGGAATTTCCTGGGGAATGAAATTCTGAGTTTTGACTAGCTGCAGGAGACATCATTACAACATGGTCCTATAATTAAAACCCTGGACCTTCAGTAACATACTACTACCCTCAGGAGCATACATCGTACCAGGAAGGGTAAGACTTAAGTGTGCCTTCTTTCTCATCTATAGGTCAACTTTTAACTCAGCTGCAACTGGGGTCCCTGAGTCACTTTCATCTGTAATTTAGGTGGAAACCAATAAAAGTCTGACGGTCTCGTGTTATTGCTGCATACAATGGCAATATCTTGCTTCTAAGAAGAACTCAAGAAGAATTTGAATGTGAGCACATGGAAGACAAATGGGGAGGGAACTGAGACAGATGCACTGAGGGCTTAATAAGAAAAAAGCCAGTCCTATAATTAATTTAAATTATTTTATATTTTAAATAACTTTCAGATTTGTTTTTAACATCAACTGAACAAAAGTATGAAGCTATGTGATTCACTTTAGTGGTGGTGGAGGTGGGAGTCTTTATTATACTAAACATGATTAATTATAGAAAAGTAAACATGCCTGGAAGAAAGGCCTCAAGCTAAAATGATTGGACATTCAGAAAAAAAAAGACCATTTAAATGTGAAATTGCACAGAGAGCTTGTTACTGCTCCCTCAAAGGATGATCTGATGACAGCATTCAAATTTTAATTAGAAGAAAATACCTCCGCACTATTCCTCAGTCATGTTAGAATATTTGGCATAGAAACTGATCACCTTTGTGTAGTGTTTTGTTCTTACTATAGCCTTTGGCCCAGATCCATGGAGGGATTTGTGCATTGCAACATTGTGTGCTGCAACCCTTAACTTTAGGCCCCTTGCCCCCTAATGCCACAAAACCTTAGGCATCTAGACACCCTATACCAGGGGTCAGCAACCTTTGGCATGCGGCTTGCCAGGGTAAGCACCCTGGTGAGCCGGGCCGGGGTGTTTACCTGCCACATCAACAGGTTTGGCCAATCACGGATCCCACTGGCCATGGTTCGCAGTCCCAGGCCAATGGGGGTGGCGGGAAGCAGAGGCCAGCACATCCCTTGGCCCATGCTGCTTCCCGCAGCCCCCATTGACCTGGAGGAGTGAACCGCGGCCAGTGGGAGCTGTGATCAGCTGAACCTGTGGATGCGGCAGGTAAACAATCCAGCCCAGCCCATCAGGGTGCTTACCCTGGCAAGCTGCATGCCAAAGGCTGCCAATCCCTGCCCTATACAGTGCTTGGGAAGAGATCATTGCCTGAGAGTGGGAGCCAGAAAAGCTGGCATGCTAAGAGGGGAACTGCCTAAATTAGCCAATAGCAGAAATTGACAAGAGAGATTTGTCTTAAGCCCCACTCTTCTCTGAAGTAGGTACCTAAGTCTGGGTTGGAGTAGTAATTCTCTGAAGTAGGAACCTAAGTCTGGCCTTATCTCTGCTTGCAATCCACAGCTGGAAATCATTTCCTGGAGTCAGGCACCTAAACCATTCTTGCAGAAACAGAAGCAGTGTATGCCTAATTCCATACAAAAACAGCCCTGAGTAAGGAGGAGGTCTCCCTTATAACTTTTAGTTGAGTGGTTAGGGCACTTTACTGGGATGTGAGATAAGTTCAGTTCTGCCTCATCTGCCTGATGAGGAGAAGCCCGAGCTACAGGATTATAGAGTCATTGTCATGATCTCTTTCTGGCCCAGTGCATATTATTTTTACATAGTGGATCAGCTTCAGCAGGAGAAATTCAGATGAAAATCAGTATAGCCCAGTGATTCCAACATTCACCTGAGAGGTGGGAGTGCCCAGTTTAAATCCCTTCTCATCAGCCAGATGGGGAATTGAACTGGGGTCTCCCACATCTTGGGGAGTGCTCTAACCACTGAACTGAAAAGTTATAGGGGAGGCCATTCCCTCTTTCCCCCACCTACTGGGTTGTTTTGTGTGAATTTCAGCATGCTCAGAGCATGCCTACTAAAGCAGGCCCTGCAGGCAATATAGGTGGTGCAACAATTATTTTCCCCTGGTTTGAGGGTGGTGCTGGGGCTTTGGTCTGAATAGCCAGGAGCCTGGAAACCTAACATAGCAGTGTGCAAACTCAGAGGCAAAAAACGTAGGGGCCTAGGAATTTCTAGAGTGAAGCTTTAGGCACACAGTGAATTGAGGCAGCGACTGAGCTAAGGATTTTGTGGCTCACAGTAGTGTCTCAATGTGGGACTAAAACACCTCGTCCCTTTGTGGATTTGTCTTTGTCACAAAAATAAGGTATCAGAATACTGAGGGTGAAAACATGTCCCCACTGAAGTCAATGGAAATGTTGCTAGTGATTTCATTTGAGCCAGGATTTCATCCCAAAACATGCTTTACTTGGGAAGCTGGAGCAGTGTTTGTACCACTTTGATCTCTCTCTTTCCCTTATTGAAACTAACTAGCCATTTCACATTAGGTGGTCAAATCTCCACCCATTGAAGTTAATTGAAGTTTTGCTATCAGTCACTTGTATTCCCCAGCAAGTTGGGATGGGTGTAGTGTAGCACCACAGGATGAAATAACTATCTATTTCTTTAACCTCTATAGCTGTATCTACCTGTTCATTCTTTTGTCTTATTTGACTTGTATGCTGGAAATACTTGTGAGCTGCATGCCTGTGTACTTCTAGTCAAGCAGTGGACAAGCCTTGTGGCCATTCACTTCTTATGGTACACTTTGATGGGGTTTATTTGAAGATTTCCTGTTCACATTGACTTTTCAACATATACATTGAATGCTTCACTCAGTCATTAATATAAAAGATACCTGTGTTCCTAATCTGTTATGTCTATTTGTAGTGGGATGGTCACCTACTTCTGGCTTGAAAGGTGTTAAAAGCCAGCCCTTGGAGAAGGCTGGGGCTGGGAGCCTTAGGCTGAGCTGATTGGGAGGCAGCCTCAGCTATGGCCACACCCCAAACAGACCCATCTGGCCCTATAAAAGCCAGGAATAGGAAGAGTCTCTCTCTGCTTTTAGAGAGAGACAGGCCTGGCTGCTGAGAAGCTCAGGGTACCTATAGTAAGACAGCGCTGGGGAAAGGCCATAGGGGCTGGAGAGCTCCCAGCTGGCAACTCCCCAGGCTGCAGGGCTTTGTCCAAGGCCCCAAAGAGGTACTGGGTTGTAGAGAAAGGCAGCAGGTCCAAAACCCCTTTGCCTGTGATGAGTGGCTTATACTGCAGTCTGCCCCAGGGAGCGGGGACTAGTTGGTGACTGGCAGTAGCCCACAACTGAGGTGAGGTAGGGATAGGGGGTGGGGGTTCCCTGGGGAGGGGAGACCCCAAGACTGAGGGATGTACTGCCAGGGGGCAGTGCCCCAGATAACAGGGCACCGGGTCTGGGGGGGGCAGCACCAGCAGACACTGGTCTGCAGAGGGCACTCCAGAGGCTGGACAAGCTAATTCCCGGAAGAGACCAGCAGAAGGCGCTACAGAGGTGAGTCCCACATCACTACAATATTCATCGGCCAACTTTTCTTTAAAAAAAAACAAAACAAAACCCAAAACACCACCTTACACTTGTCATTATGGTCTCCTAGCAACAGAACTTTCTCTTACAATGAGTTGTCATTCAAGGGATTTGTGTCCGGAATATTTTAAATAGCCTTAATTCTCCATATAGTTTATTGATCCTTTTCTTTATAGAAAATGTGTTTAACTACACCCCTGTAACATAAGAGTCACAAAACAACTTAAAACCATCATCTATATTTCAATGTAAATCAGATCACAAGGAAAAAAGGAAGTTGATTCACAAATAACTAGGAGTTTGTTAATAGATTAGTTGTTTCTTATGCTGATCTCATTCTTTAAACCACAGAAGGCAGCTTCTGTTTGCTCTGTCACAGGTTCAAGACCTGTAATCCAATGATATGAAGAACATTAACAGCAATATTAATATTAAAATCCTTACTAGTGTCACAGTTGTGTTTTTCCCTCCTTCATATGGGTTTTATTTCATCCCTTACTTCTATATAACTCCTTGGATTCATGGAGTTCTTTACCTTTATAAAGATCCACAAAATACACTAATTTCTAAGTATTATAGTCATGACATCATAGATTTGCTAAAGTGGTCTTTGAGATTATATTTTGACAGGAATTTAAAATATTTATTGTAAAAATCTCACAAAAGTGGCAAAAAAAATCAAACACAGAATGAAAACTTTGTATGCTATTTGAATTTTGTATGATTTAATGAAAAATGGATTGATACAAGGATTGATAGTCCTCCTCCCCCACCCCAAAATAAATCACACCTTTTGGCAATTTTGTCTCACTTTTTTGGATCCCTTTTATAAGAAATCTGAAACACTCTGGCATCTGTGTTTTGCCTCACATTGTTTCTCCTCATTCTGCCAAGATCAATTAGACCTAGGTAGCATTTATCTATAGAGCATGTTATCACTTTTCAGAGGTAACTGTTGAGATAAGCACCAAGACAAACCCACTGCATTTAGCAGGGAGGATGAAGGAAGGCAGAACCACTTTCATGAATGCCCAAATGACTCCCTATAATTGATCCTGGAAGCATAACCTTCACAAAAAGGTGAATGAAAGTGAGGAAAGGAATGAAGGCAGGTGTATAACAGTTGCCCCAAACACTGTACAGCTGTTAACACACTTTCATGTTATTCCTAAGGATTGAAACATTCTTCTTTAACTTTACTTACTTAGACTTAGGGTATATCTACACTGCAAAAAAAACAAGCAAAACCCTGGATCATCAAGTCTCAGAGCCCAGGTCAACTGACTCAGGCTCATGGTGCTTGCAATGGTGTGGCACCTACCTCTTGTAAGCGCCCCTTCTGGTCAAGTTATCTGCAGTCTTTAAAAACTGTCCTCCTTGATGGCAATGGTTTCGCCCTCTTGGACTGTTCTGGCCTCAGCTCGCAATTTGGGCCACTAAGTAGTTCAGATCCCCTTCTGAGGATTTATTGCTGTCCAACTGTAGACCACTTCCCCAGTGACCTTTGAGATGGACACAGGCCTGCCCACTACTCCAGGTCCCTGCTCAGGGACCCTGTGATGGGATTTACTTTCCCTGCACTGGAGAAGAGGGCTTAAAACCATATTGTAGGCAGAGGAAGCCACATCATCTTTCCACCGCTGGGGATACTCGAACTGGAACCTCAGCGTAAAAGGAAGCAGCCCAGCTTAATCATGGCTGACCGCCAAGGAAAGAGGACCCACATTGCTGGCTCCCTTCCAGGAGCTGTTGATGTCCCAGATTGCAGAGGCTAAGTATGCTGAGGCCCAGATGAATCCTCTGACTGCCTGTGGAAGCCCAAGAAGAGACTGAGTCGCAGAGAGCTTCACAAGCCAATGTCCCCAGAGGCATAGGCGACTTGTGGACAGCAACACTGGAAGATAAGGTAGAAAGTAACAAAGGGGAATTAGACATTGGTCCAGTTGTGGAACCTGGACAAAGGCAGCAAGTTTCAGACAAATCCCCACTGATCTAGTGGCAAAGACATTTGCTGCTATCAGGGCCCTGGGTTGGGACCTGGTGGAGCAGAGAGGGCCTGCATCCCCCTACCCCAGGCACCACTCACTGCTGAGTGGCAGCCCACTTCCCCACTGGCCACTGGGCCATGCAGCCCTGCCTGACCACAAAGTCAGGAGGACCCCCTTATTAACTCTGGCTCTTAGGTAATACTGCCCTGAGCCTAAGGATAGTCATTTGGACTCATCTGTGGTGCTATAAAACCCTCCCCATACCCAAAAAGGTGACGGTGTATTTGCCCCATGGCATACCCTAAGAATAGCAGCCATGTACCGCCACATCCCATTAATGAAACTGCTCTCAGTTCCCTGGGCCACTTTCCTACAGCTTGAGCCTTGACCAATGCTTCACCCTTACCTCGGGGTTCTTCTATGTTCAGGCCTCGCAGCCAGTCGGGAGCTCTTTCTGGCTCCCATGATCCCTGCCACACTGTCCATGGTTCTGCAATTGTGTGGTTTTTTTTTTGTTTTTTTTTTTTGTTGTTTTTTGGCCAGCAAGGAGCACCATCTGCACTCCTCTGGCTCCACCAAGGAACTGACTGTGGTTCCTTTTATACTAGCCTGCAACCCTCTGATTGGCTGCTTCTCCACTCTAGGCTGCTTGGAGGACTCCTTTACGCGTCTTTTCCTGGGATGGGTGTGGCAGGATCCTGAGGCCTCCACTCTTCTGGGACCACTTCACCCTGTCACACCCCTCCTCTCGACAGGATTGGGGTGGTAGTTCAATAGGGGGTAATTTCTCTTCTTACATCATCTTTTACCCTGATTTTAGCAGGATCCTCTCCCTCCCAGCCCTATGTCTAGAGAGCCTCTAAACAGGTCTTTGCCCTGGTCTCTCAGAGTCTACTCTCCAGGACTTTATATGGAGAGTGTCTATGGTCCCTTGACTCACTTTTTTCTCCTGGATTTCAGGGTCTCTGTCTCCCGAGCCTCTAGCTGCATTTCATAATCTTATACTGTGTGGAGCAAGCACTCTTTTTTTTTTATCCTCTGAATTGGAGATCTTTGGTCAGCTGTTCCTTCCTGAACTTGAGATCTTCCTGTTCTGGTTTGGCCGCCTCCAGTCATTTTGCCATGTCCTCCTCTCTTAGGAGGGAGTTCACAATGACTACCTGTTCCACTCCCTTCCCTATCCTAGTGTCGAACCACAGCCACTGGGAGCTGAAGGGGACATGTGTACGGATAGTCAATGTAAAGAAAATGTCTCATGGCCACCAGCGGATTACCCTGATTGAATACATGCTGAAGGTTGCCGACCCATGCTCTAGGACCACCTGATCCAGAAGCTTCTCCCTCAAGTTGGTCTCTGGGCAAAGCCAGCATGTAGTCAGGTCCTGTAGCTTCTGCGCCACTACCAGTGGCCATGCCCCTCGCGGGAATGATTCTGTCTGGAACTTGCACCTATAGACCTCTGATGTCATCCCTAGCCAATCCAAGATTGCTGCCTTCACCACAGGGTAGGAATTCACCTACTCGTTGCTTACCACCTGGTAAGCTGCCTGTGACTCAGCCATCAGGAATAGTGCTTTGTGTGGGATGCCCAAGTTGACTCTTTCCAGTCTTCTGCCTTTGCTACTCTCTCAAACGGTCCAGAGGAAGGCCTCAGGGTGATCTGGCCTGATCTTCACCAGGCCAGGAGCCAACTGATGACCAGTTCCATCACCAACTGGGTTTTCAGGTTTGGTGTGACCCAACCATCCCTGTATCCATTCCTGCTGGCTGGAGTGGATCTCCTGCACTATTGCTGTGCCTCAGACTGGGCCTCCCGTTGCTTCTGTGGGTTCTACATCAATTGCATCAGCAGGGCCTGGGTCCGCTGCTGCTGTTCTTGCTCCTGCATAGCAGCCTGCCACCAACAGGCAAATCATCTCTTCCATGTTGATCAGGTATCAGTCTGAAAGATCCCCACTTCTGGTACCAACTGTAATGGCGTGGCATCCACCTCTCATGAGTGCCCCTTCTGGTCGGGTGTGTCTGCAATCTTTAAACCATCGTGGCCCTGGTATCAGGCCATAGCCCCAGGGGTTCCTCCTTGGAGACAATGATTTTGCCCTCTTGGTCTCTTCTGGCCCCAGCTCTTCAGCTGGACCATTAAGTAATTCAGATCCCCTTCTTGGGATTTATAGCTATCCAATTATAGGTCACTTCCCCAGTGGCCTATGTGTGTGTGGGGGACACCTGGGCCTGCCAACTCCGGGACCCTAACAATAGCAGCCATGCGCCACCACATCCCTTTAACAAACTGGGATACTTCATCGCAGGTCCAGCCTTGACCAATGCTTCACCCCTACCTCAAGGCTCTTCCATGTTCAGGCCCAGCAGCCAGCCAGGTGCTCTTTCTCATTCCCTGATCCCTGCCAGCACTGAGCTGTCCATGGTGCTGCAGTTCCCTTTGGCCAGCCAGGAGCATCATCTGCACTCCTCCAGCTCCACCAAGGCCTGGACTACACTTGTGGGGGGAAGGGAGGGGAAAGGGAAATAAATCTAAGTTACACAATTTCAGCTATGAGAATACTTCGACTTCAGCTACGCTATCTTAGATCGACTTAGAATCACTTACTTCGCAGTGCAGGATCAATGGCTGCCACTCCCCCATTGACTCCGCTTCCGCCTCTCGCCTTGGTGGAGTTCCGGAGTTGATAGCAGAGCGATCGGAGATTGATTTATTGTGTCTACACTAGACACGATAAATCAATCCCCGACAGAGCGATCACTACCCGCCGGATCGGCGGGTAGTGTAGACGTACCTCAAGGAACTGACTGTGGTCTGCACTGTAGCTCCTTTTATACTAGCCTGCAACCCTCTGATCGGCTAACCCTTGCAGGCTCCCTGATTGGCTGCTGCTCCGGCAGCCACTCTAGGCTGCTTGGAAGACTCCTCTACTGGTTCTTTCCTGGAATGGGTTTGGCAGGACCCTGAGGCCTCCAGCAGGATGTCTCTGGGCCTAGTCCACCCCGTCACAGGGATAATAGCAGTGTGTAGACATTCTCTCAAGCTGGAGCCCATGCTCTGAAATCCACCTCTTTGCCAGTTTTCAGAGCTCTGGCTCCAGCCTGAGTGGGAACATTTACACTGCTATTTTTAGCCCCTACCATGAGTTTTGTGAGCCCAAGTCAGTTGACTCAGGCTCTAAGACTTGCTGCTGGGTTTTTTTTTATTTTATTTTAAGTGTAGACATACCCTTTGAGTCTCCTGGTCCTAGTGGTACATGAGGTAATCCACTTTGCCCACTGCTGTCTGTCCAGAACAAGATGTTTGACTCTATCGTAAGGTGTCTCCATGGTGGCAACATCCCTTTTAATTGCCCTGTGACACAGCTTCTCTTCTCTATGTGTTGAATCTAATCTAAGAAGTGCCTTGTGCTTCTGCCACTGGGTAGCCTGATGACATGGCCAAACCCTGGCAGCCATCTGTCTGATTATTGAGTCCTATGTCTGCTGACCCATGTGAAGCAACATTTCCACATTGGTGTTAGATCTTGCCAATAAATTTCCAAATTTCTTCTTAAACAATGCTGTTAAAATGCACCCAGCTTTTTGTTGTGTACTTCCACCATCTTCCCTGTTTCTGATGCAGTGTTAGCAGGGCAATACGTTGTACAATCTTATTTTTTACTGTATAGATTAATATTTTTACTCTTCGAGATGTTTGACTGATGGGAAAATGATTCACTGGCTTTACCAGTTATTGCCTTCACCTCTTTACTGAGCTGGCCATTAGGAGATATTGTACTTCCAAGATTAACAAAAAGTTATCAGATTTCATACTCTTCTCCATCAATCATACATTCTCCAGTGTTGAGACCTTTCTCTCCAATCTCAATGATCTTGGTCTTCTGCATTGTGACATGAAGTCCGACTCTGGTAGCTTCTGCTTTTAGGCTCATAAAGAATCTTTTTCTTCCATCCAAGTTGGTATCCAGTATGACTATATCATCTGCAAAATCTAGTTCTCACAGTTTATCTCTTGCCCAGACAATACCAGTGTCCTTGGCAGCAGCTGTCATTCTTCACATCACAAAGTCTGTGATAATGTAGAACAGAAGTGGGGATAGCCTTTCACCAGTAAGGATCTGAAACTATTCTATGTCTCCACTCTGTGTCCTGACACAGCACATGAGCTTGTCATACAAATCTTTTATCAAATTAACAATCTTTGCTGGAATTCCATAGTGTCTCAGGGTCATGAAGAGGGCTTCTCTGTGGACACTATCAAAAGCTGTCATAAAATCATTGAAGTTAAAAATGATCTGGTGCTGATATTCTAAATCTTTCTCAATAAGTCTCCTTAAGGTGAAATTCTGAACTGAAAGTGACCTAATGGATCAAAATCCAGCCTGTCTTTCCCTCAGTACTTTGTCAACAGCAGTTTTCATCCTATTCAAAATAATAGTGCAAAACTCTTTTCCGGGTAGAGATAGGACTGTCGCCCCTCTTCATTTATTATTAACACATCATCTCCAATTTTTAGGACATATTTCCTTTTTCCCAAGCCATTCTATATAGCCTGCATGTGTTAATTCACCATCACTTCCTCTTCAACTTTTAACATTTCAGCATCTAAAGGTAATAATTGGAGACATACCAATCTCCTAGAACTGGAAGGGACCTTGAAAGGTCAAGGAGTCCAGCCCCCTGCCTTCACTAGCAGGACCAATTTTTGCCCCAGATCCCTAAGTGGCCTCCTCAAGGATTGAACTCACAACCCTGAGTTTAGCAGGCCCATGCTCAAACCACTGAGCTATCCCTTGTCATAGCCTGGTACTTTATTACTTTTCAGTTGTTTTATGACCTTAATTACTTCCTCAAAGGCAATTGCTTCTAATGATATAAGTAAAGCCACTAATTCTTCCCATCTCTTAATGTGTTACTAGTTCTGGCTGGTTGAGCACAGGCTGGAAATATTCCATCCAACAGACTCTCTGTCCTTTCTTTGTGATTAAAATTGTACCATCTTGAGCCTTCACAGTGCCACAATGGTTTGAGAATTGTAAGGTCAGTGGTTTGGATACTAGAAGAAGCTGTTTAGGATCCTCTCTCTTGTACGCCTCCTCAGTTTCTCTTACTTTATTTTCCATTCATTCTCTCTTCTCTTCTGGCTGATCTCTTAAATTCCTTGTCTTTGCCCACATATTCTTGTTGAAGAATAGTTCTTTTAATGCTGTCTCATTCTTGTTGAATTGTCTTCTTTAGTTCTTTCCTCTATTCAACAAACCTCCATGCATTTGGTTCGAGTCATATTTGTCAGGGGCAGCTCCAGGCACCAGCATGCCAAGTGCGTGCCTGGGGCGGCAAGCCATGGGGAGCGCTCTGCTGGTCGCCGTGAGGGCGGCAAGCAGGCTGCCTTCGGTGGCTTGCTTGCAGAGGGTCCGCTGGTCCCGTAGCTTCAGTGGACCTCCCACAGGCTGCTCCGGAATTCACGAGACTGAGGACCTCCCGCAGGCAAGCCACCGAAGGCAGCCTGCCTGCCGTGCTTGGGGCGGCAAAATACCTAGAGCTGCCCCTGATACTTGTTTCATAGATCTTCTCACCTCAGAGGCTGGCTGCATCAACACTTGCTTCTTTGAAATCTGCTGTTGTTCTTCTATGTCATCTGTCAGTGTCTTTAACTCTTCAAATCTATTCAGTTGCAACATGAAATGTGCCTTCATTGCTGGATCTACTAACTTACTAGTATCCTACATACCCTCTGCCTTACATGGTGTTGCCTTCCTTAGTTTTATTTTGACTGTCCCAATAAGATGATGGTGGTCGCTTCTGACATAAGCACATTTATACACCCTGGTGTCCAACAGTGATTTTCTCCAGAGCCTACTATTGGCAACATGGTCAAGCTGTTTCTGAATGAAACCATCACTTGATCTCTATCAGTTCATGACTTTCCTTGTGTGGAAATAGTGTTTCTGCAATTCAAAGAGTGTATAGTCCACAGAGTCCAACAAAATGTTCTTCACTCTCAGCCTGTTCTTGGATGCCATGTCAGCAAATAATGTGTTCATATCCAGTGTTATCATCAACCTGTGCATTTAGCTTTCCCATGGGTTGTTTTTCTCTGGGTTGTTTCTATAACACAAAACATTTTTACATGGACAGGTTGTTTACCTGACTTACAACCCGCTACCAGGAGGACAGGTGGGCTGCATTTAGTCTGGCTTCTATCCTTTGACCTGTCTAGCTTGGGTGGCCCTACTAGGAGTTATACTCCTGCCAGCATAGCTCTCAAGGTCACTGGAACATGCAAGCCCTCCACCACATCAAGGCATATTCCCTGGGGAAAGTTCCCTAACTTTGCTCTCCTTTAATCACTTATAAAAGGAGTCTCCCAGGCAATCATAGTACCACGTTAGGGGAGATATGCAGGAAGGATGAAGAAAAGCTCTATTGGGGAAATTTTAAGGAACTTTTTCACAGATTCATACATAGGGATAGTGTGATCATCTCCTCCTGCATAACACAGCCTAGAAAGCTTTGAGTTCCTTTAGCTGCAGTTGCAAATCTCCTGAGAGAGCACTGCAAGCTTTGGCAACCTGCTGCAACTAATCCCAGGATCAATATAGTTACACTTAACACAGTTAGGGTCAGTGAGAATGTATGAATAGGATTAATTATCTGGAACTGCACTGGGCACACAGAAAATGGATCTGTTATGTTCCCAATACCTCTCACCATCTCCAAAGGGGCAAGGTTGTGCAGGAGATATTAACTGAAGACTATTTCCTGGGTTCCACAGGTTTAAATGTAGGCACTCTCCACATCTGGGAAGAGAACAAGGGTGCTGGTAGGTAACCTTAATTATTCACTAACAAAGATTTGTTGCAGTGAACCATAACAGTTGTTCAGTCTGGGTAATGGTTATCTCGTAAGTGCATTATTATTATAATATTTTGTTTCTAACTCACTGTGTTAAATTTTTTTTTAAAAGTTATCAAAATACTTTTAAGAGTTAGACCTGCCCCTAGATCTGTTCGGTTGGGAATGATGTGAAGAGCAATAAGGGCTTACAGTATCTGCAAACAGCAGGGCAGTGTCTTTCGATGGCAGTCAAAAAAACAATAACTGTTGTCTGACTATCACATTGACCCACATACTGCAGCTCTATGCCAAGCCAGCTAACATGGATTCTGGAATCATAGCATGTGCTAGTCAGTAGCAGTGCTGCTCCTTTTCACAACAGCAATTAATCATGTCATTGTGAATTCCCCAGGGGCCACTTGGAGGGATTTTACCCGGGCTGCCAATATTCATGAAGCGAGGAAAGCATCTATTATCATCCTTGCTTTCCCTTGCCAGCTCAGGATTTGTCCCCAACCCCTTACTTGCATGAGTAACCATATTATTTGTTACAAAGCTAACAACCCTTCACTAACTAGCTGTGAGAACAAAGGAAATAACCTTTCAATGATCCATTTTGTCTCTAAATTGTTGTATCTGATGTGATCATCCTCAAAGTTTTTCCTTCTTGAGTTCAAGTGAAAACTTCAATGATGAAAAATTCTAAAGCACTGCATGTCAGTGGAAACTGTTTAACTGAGAATGTGGTATTAAAATTAAAATATAATCAGAACAAGTTTAAAAATTGTGAGCTCCAGGGGGTTAGAATTCAAGGTTTAGAATTCTATGTTTTCTACAATGAGGAAAATACTTAGCTACAATGTTCTGAGGTCATGAGTAATAAGGAGTGATGATGAAAACACAGAGGCAGATAGCAAGAGAAAGCAAATAATTAACAGTAGTAGAGAGCTATAAAATGTGTACTTCTGTTTTATGGTTAAAATAAGCAAAACACAACATATTTTGCATTTACATGAAAACCTCAATAAAAAGGAAGTTAACAAAACATCATCTCTGTTTAAAAATATCTTTGGTTTTGCAGATGTTACCTTTTCATTTACTGCCTTTCAGCCATGTGGGAATAGAGTAAATGAGAAAGTAAATGAAAATACAGTATAATCAAAAACTAAATTCTACAACACATTACTGTAATTCACATATTTTACAGTACTTTGTACTCTGCAAACTCATAAGATTTTTAATGAGAAAAGAAAATGACATATATATAAATATATTTTCAGATGGCAAAGGTTGTTATAAGAAATAAAAAAAACCCTGCACAATATTGACCCATTAACTACACAAATTAGAAATAGCAAAGATACAGTATGTTCTAGGTGTGATTTAGTCACCTCACTGTCACTGTTATAGGATTCAATAATCTAGTTCGTTTTTAGAGCAGTTTATAACTTTCTACTATAGCTGGTGCTAAGCCTGGATGTTCCATTCCTGATGGTGATATACTGTAGAGAATAGAACATTGTTAACTTAGACATGGACAATGTGAACCAATCATTCCACATTATAACTGCTAAGCAAGTAAAATGTAAAGTCTCAGAAAATCTTATTCAAACCATTTCTAGGCCTCAACTCAGGGGAAAAAAGGATCAGATTGTATGAGTCTCACTGTCTATTTAGGTTTGCCAATAAACTTGGATTTTGCCAAAGTCTTCTAAAATGTTCTGACTCCAGTGAGTTTGATCCTGAAACTGTTGGCTCAAATACCAATAATGACTGGTAAAACTAAAATCTGCTGCACTAAAGATAAGACTGGATCACAATAAGCATAAGCTTCCAATGAGAAGGAAGAAAACAAATGCTTTTTTAAAACAATAACTATGAATATTCACAATAATGTAGTATTACTATTGAGAGAAGCAGGGAATGTTTTTCCACAGACTATAATATGGAAAGTAGTATTAAAACGGTTTCTGTGGTAAACCCATAAATGGTATATCTTTGGCTAGTTTATTTGCCTCAAAGATATGGAACATAATATCGTTTTCATGTTTAAAGGCACAATACATTTCTTAAGCAGGGTCTTCCTACATACATCCTGTCATGTAAGGTAAATATCTTAGAACAGAAACACTCCAATTTAATAGAAAGAAATACAATATATAATTCTTTATATATACAGCAAGAGAAAAGTTATGCATAACTGAAAATACTTCTAAAATGTTTTCAAACTTAATCAATTCAAATACATCTATTGATTTGAGTTTGTGTGCATCATTATGAAACTGTGAGTCTGGTGTTTGGAACATAGAACTGAGACTCAATAATAGTGGGTTTTATTCCCCACTTTATCACTGATTTGCTGTGTGACTCTAAGCGAATCATTTTACAACTTTGCACTTCAGATTCACCTGTAAAATGATTTATTACATGATTCACAGGGATGTTGTAAGACTTAATTAATTACATGTTTGTAAAGTTCTTTCAGATCAACAGATTAAAAGGTGCTAAATAAAAGGATTAGGTATTATGATTATGACCTATTGCCAATGTCCATCCATAAAAAAAACATATTTACCTTAAAAGCTGGGCCAAGTTTTGGTTGTCACATACACCTTTTAAGCATGTCAAGAAATCCACCAGTGAAATGAGGTGGCATGACTATTTTCCCAGACTAAGTTTGGCTCTCCCTAAAAGTAGCAGATCTTTCTGTAGTCCTGAAAGGAGGAGTTGCCAAGACACAATCTAGAATGAGGTTAAGGAAAGACTTCATAGTCTGTGTTTGTGTCCACTATGCCCCTGCCTCAGTAATGGCAATTATAGACGCAGTTGTGCAGACTATTAATGATCTCAGCAGAAATATTCCTTGTAGTGGGAGCTGTGGGAGGGAGTACTGGTAAGTCAGCTGGTAAGTCAGAGAACAGATTGTATGGTATTCTGCTTTTGTATTTTTAATGTGTATTGGTTTGGGGTTATTTTCCCCAATAGACTGAAATTTGGCCATAAATTAAATTACTTTTGACCATTTTCCTTGCCATATTTTCGACAAAAACATGGTTATAAATTCCATGCAATTGGAAACCTGAGAATCTGCAATGCCTTGCAGGAACTGCACCTTTTATCTGCTCTCTGCCTGGCTTGCAGGAGAAGGCAAAGTCCTACAAAAGAAGTACAAAAGATGGCAAACCCTCATCCTAAGCCACTACTGCAAAAGTTCTACTGTTTCAAGGAAGCACAGAAAGAAATCAGGCCATTCATTTGAGGCCATTTGCCCACCAATCCCCCTCACTCCAGCCCACACCCACCTAGCTCCCTGGCAGTAGCTGTGAGAAGGGTTCTAACCCAGGGATGAAGAGCAGGTGGTTTGTACAGGGAGGGATACTCACTTTGAGTGAGTAAGATGAAAGCAATGGAGGAGGAGTGAGAAGACAAACTTCAAAGTTGTTTAGGAGAAGTTTAATTTTTGTTTGTTAGGCTTTTCAAAATATCATCATGGCCCTGTATGTGAAAACAAAACAAACAAACACTCTCCACCACCACCTGACCTGAACAATTTATATATATATATAAAAAGATCAGCTACAAAAATCCTTCTTTTAAAGGCAGTCCTACTTAACTGTGCCAAAAGTTTGAGAAATTGCAAGATTTTGTCTAGTTTGAGTTGTAACATAAAGTATGTTTTGCTCAGGAAGTCATCTCAAGTAGAAGAACACTTTTGACCCAGGAGCTTATTTAATTTAAAAATATTGATGTACTTCACTTCAAGAAGACACCCTTTTCTAGGAAAGAACATTAAAAGCCTTATTCATCAATATTTGACATAACTGCCTGTATTTCTACTTCTGTGCAAGTTTGCTACATGGATGAATAGGTGTTTTAGCTGTAATACAAAAGGATACCTGGAATATTGGTCAATTTACTGGAATCTGGAATGGGAGGGGGGTGGGAGACTTGATGACCAGCTACTTTATTGAAGATTTTAAATAAGATAGATAAAAAGAGATATTCCTTATCTTTAGACTGGATGAGAAAAGTGAGCAAATCTCTTTAACACCATGTAATCTTTAGAAAAGTGGCATTTCCACTAACTGCAAAATGCACAGGCTGGTTTCATAACAGAATGTGGAAGAACTGCCAGACAATAGACCGTTCTTGCAGATACTGCGACATGACCATTTAAGATTCCCCAAACTTTGCTGCCTCTATATCCATTCATGTAATGGAAAATATTGTATGTTTATCATTTATATAAGTAAATGAATGTGGAATGAAGTGCTGTAGGCTGAATTTACACATTGTGCTGAAGAATCTAGTATTAGTCAAAATCAGAGAAGAATTCTATGTCAGATGGACCATTGGCTTCAGAGTATGGTCATTCATACATTCTTAAGAAAACAAATTAGTTGGAGCTTATAGAAAGTCTGAGAATTTAATAGGAATTAGATAAATAGGATGGTATGGAAATTGCTCTAAAATCTATGGAAAGACAAAGACTGACATGTGTGGGCTGTAAGACTTGATACATAGTAATAATAATACAGCACAAGAAAACGGAGCACAGGACAAAACCAGAACATCAAAATATGGAACGAAGTATGTTTGGGATCACAGACATTACAAAAGGGAAGAAAGCCATCCAAGATGAAGTCATTTTGATGACTGAAGAAAATGATATTGCAAAAGTCTCTTTTATAAGCTAGAAAATGGACTGTAACTCTAATACAAAGGATGTAGAAAGCAGCTTCCAGTTTTGGACGTTTAAAGAAAAATGAACAGAGTTTGAAGAAACATGTGGCAGTAGCAAAGATGGTTGGTGCTATCAAAAGTGAGGAGTTTGTCATAGATGAAGTATCAATATGATTATTGTAATTTAATAATGGTTTGAACAGAGCTTTTTTCTTTGAGACAGTTAACTCTGTCTTTATTTCTTAAGTTATTTTGCTCAATGCTGCCTTTTCTCCATCATTCCTGAGTATGCCTTTGGGCTGCACTTTTGTGTCTCAGTTCAGTGCATTATTACATGCTGAGGAATCTCTGCTGGTGAATATGTGATTTTAAGTTAAATGTGAAATGCATGTTATATGATGTTTTTCATGAAAGTCACATGCTTAATAACCTTAGATATAGTTTAAGATTTGTATGGTGAAAGTCCTGAAATAGCAAAATAATTGATTAGGGATTTTCATTCAGCACAATGAAGTTCTTTGAAATTATGTTTAAAGTATCATCAACTTTTTCTTATATTACAAACAAAAAATCTACAATAAAATAACATTAAGATTGCAAAATCAAGCACTCAGAAGTTTGGAAAGGCTAGAATTAAGGTTGTCTGTGCAACCGTAATTTGCCACTCTTGCCTCCTTGTGCATTTTGATAATTTTTAAAATATGTGATCATATACTGTTTTTTCAACAGAACCTCACTGAATGCAAAGAATGGATGATACGTGTTAAGTATCAATTCAATATTTTTTCTCTCATTGTTTAATGTGTGTTCCTAGACTATATTTACTGCACAATATTCAAACCTTACTCTGAGGACAGAATTATTAATTTCCTCATGGACATTTTTTTAAATGCTCATCATGGTAGCACCTGAGTGCTTCACAAACATTAATTTATTTTTCCTAGTGCCCTGTCAGATGAGAGAGTATTATTATCCCCATTTGACAAATGGGAAACAGAGGTACAGAGAGTTTAAGGTCAAATTTTGGGTGTCCAATTTGAGACACTTTGGACTTGATTTTTCAGAGTACACCTCGACTCCGATATAACGCTGTCCTTGGGAGCCAAAAAATCTTACTGCATTATAGGTGAAAAGGTGTTATATTGAACTTGCTTTGATCCGCTGGAGCATGCATCCACCCCCTACCCCGGAGCTCTGCTTTACTGCATTATATCCAAATTTGTGTTATATCAGGTCGCATTATATCGGAGTAGAGGTGTACTTAGCATTTTATAGAACTTTATAGTACAAAGCAAAGCTTCCATTGGCTTTAATTACAGTTGTGAGTGATCACCACTTCTGCAAATAAAACCTCAGAGTCTCCAGTCAGAAAATGAGGAGCACACAATTAGTGACCACTTGTGGAAAGAATTTGGCTTAAGTGACTTACCTACTAACATATGTGGCAGTCAACTGCCTTAACCACAAGACCATCCTTTCTCTTCCTACAGTCCCCTGCTTCATTTGCTACACACCTTCCAACTACTGCAACAGAAGAAGCAGAGGTCCTATAGACAGTTTCCATCACTACACAGCCCTGCTTCATCCCCAGAGCAGGTTCATGGTAGGGACTGATTAGGGCAGGGATCCTGGGGGGGGGGGAAGTATGATCATATAATAAAATACTGTGTCATAATATACCCACCAAGACTGGAGCATGCCCAGTGTGGATAGAATCTTTGGAGATTTTAGCTGTTAAACTCTAAGAAGGTCTCCACTGAATGGGTGAAGAAGTTACATACCTTACCTAAATGAAAGTAGGTTTCTTGAAGGTCAAGAGCGATACACCATTTTCTAAGATCTGGGGATGGGATTATAGTGGCTAGTGTCACCATCCCACAGTGCTGGGAAAGGATAGAGGTGTTCAGATTTCTCCTTTTGGGAACTAGGATATAGTTGGAATAGTACCCTCTTCTGCTGAACTCTGTGGGAACTGGCTTAATTGCCCCCAAGAGTAGGAGAGACTGGTCCTCTTGTTTCAAGAGCTCTGTTGTGTCTGAAGAGGGAGAGGAAAGAAGGTGGAATGGGGGATAGTATGGAAGTGAATGGAGTATCCCACGCTGATCTGTCTCAGGAAACCTGTTCCGAGGCAGGGAGGAAGTGGGAAATTAATCTCCAAAGGGAGTGGAGGTTGGATGCAATAATTCAACACAGGTTCCAGCCCTCAACCAAGATATCAAAACTGTGTAGATGCAGATGATGTTGCTGTAAAAGGGGTGGACCCCTTTTCTGGGTCTAGGTCTCTTCTAAATGTCCAAAGTTCTAGGAAAAACCTGTTGCAAGTTATCCTGAAGTGGCCTAGATTGCTGTGACAGTTGAGTCCTGTTAAACAACTCTTTGTTGCAGGAATGTAAATTTCCAGCAACCATAAAGAATCTCTCAAGTTCTTCAGAATGTGTCAGAACTGAAGATCTTCAAAGGAAAGATCTTCAACTATATTTGGCACCTCTGCACATAACCACAGCTGTGGCCAGGGATCTAATGTCTGCAGCATGGAGGGAGGTTTTGCCTATCCACTGGCCCACCAAAACGAGGGCCTGAAATTGTTCCCTCTGGTCCTGTGGCAGATGTTCAATAAAGTTAGTGAACTTGGAATATATGTTACTCATATTTCAACAACAGGGTTTGATAGTTTGCCACCTGAAATTGGAGACCTGCTGAGGAATAGTTTTTCCTAGCTAAAAGGTCCAAATTTTAAAAAAAAGAGGGTCTGGATCAGGCTTGTCTGTTTCTTTCATTGGCTGTGAACACCACCATGTAACTGGGAGTAGGGTGAGAAAAGACATACTCAGTTCCTTTGGTGGAGTACAGTACTTTTTATCTGCCTGCTTCCACATGGGCTGGATAGTGGCAGGTGTTTGGCAGATGGTGTGAATGGGTGATACCAGAGTCTCATTTTCCCTGAGGGGTGATATTTATGTCCACCAAGGAGCGTGGAGACTCCTGCACCTCTTCTAATGGGATTTGGATAGATTTCACCAGGCATTTCATGAGGTCTTGAAAGGCCCCAAAGTCATCACTGTAATAACATGGTGGGGTCATTACCACTTCATCTGGGGATGAAGAGGACATAGCTGATGGGGACAAGTTTTCCTTCATCTGTGGGTCCTGCCACTTCTGCTCTCTCAGTGCAGATGGGACATAAGGTACTGGAGAGTGATCATGTGGTACCAAAGTTTGGTCAGAAAGTGTCTGTGAATGTTGCAGTATTGGTGGATATTGGGGTCTATCTCTGGTTGGAACTCTATAAAATTGTCCACCAAAATAATCCCAGGGATTGTGATAAACGCACTAAAGGGGTGGATAGAGGAAAGATAAAAACATATAGTCATAACTCCCAGCTCTAGGGCATTTATTGGGGTCTGCAATAATTTCTTCAGAATACTGGTTCAGCGGGGTGTGGTGGTAGGATGCTGAAAAGGAGCCTTATTGATAGAATCATAGAATATCAGGGTTGGAAGAGACCTCAGGAGGTCATCTAGTCCAACCCCCTGCTTAAAGCAGGACCAATTCCCAACTAAATCATCCCAGCCAGGGCTTTGTCAAGCCTGACCATAAAAACGTCTAAGGAAGGAGATTCCACCACCTCCCTTGGTAACTCATTCCAGTGCTTCACCATCCTCCTAGTGAAAAAGTTTTTCCTAATATCCAACCTAAACCTCCCCCACTGCAACTTGAGTCAGCTGGTACCACTGAGAACAGTCTAGATCCATACTCTTTGGAACCCCCTTTCAGGTAGTTGAAAGCAGCTATCAAATCTCCCTTCATTCTTCTCTTCTGCAGACTAAATAATCCCAGTTCCCTCAGCCTCTCCTCATAAATCATGTGCTCCAGCCCCCTAATCATTTTTGTTGCCCTCCGCTGGACTCTTTCCAATTTTTCCACATCCTTCTTGTAGTGTGGGGCCCTACAGTAATACAGATGAGGCCTCACCAATGCCAAATAGAGGGGAATGATCATGTCCCTCAATCTGCTGACAATGCTCCTACTTATACAGCACAACATACTGTTAACCTTCTTGGCAACAAAGGCACACTGTTGACTCATATCCAGCTTCTCGTCCACTGTAACCACTAGGTCCTTTTCTGCAGAACTGCTGCCTAGTTGCTCAGTCCCTAGTCTGTAGCGGTGCATGGGATTCTTCCATCCTAAGTGCAGGACTCTGCACTTGTCCTTGTTGAACCTCATCAGAATTCTTTTGGACCAATCCTCTAATTTGTCTAGGTCCCTCTGTATCCTATCCCTATACTCCAGCATATCTACCACTCCTCCCAGTATAGTGTCATCTGCAAACTTGCTGAGGGTGCAATCCACGCCATCCTCCACATCATTAATGAAGATATTGAACAAAACCGGCCTCAGGACCTACCCTTGGGGCACTCCGCTTGATACCGGCTGCCAACTAGACACGGAGCCCGATGATCTAGCCAGCTTTCTATCCACCTTATAGTCCATTCATCCAGCCCATACTTCTTTAACTCACTGGCAAGAATACTGTGGGAGACCGTATCAAAAGTTTTCTTAAAGTCAAGGAATAACATGTCCACTGCTTTCCCCTCATCCACAGAGCGAGTTATCTCATTATAGAAGACAATTAGGTTAGTAAGGCATGACTTGCCCTTGAAGTCCAAAAAAGTATATCTACCTTGGAATCCAAATCTTCCCCTGCGCTAAAGCAGAGGAGCATCAGACATTGGTGGTGGCACTACAGGTTAGAGGTGTGACCAGGGTTCATTCTGGTAGGATTGTGTCTGGAAGTGTCTGACCACTACCAGGGAAGGGGCCTTTGTAGAGGACCATACCAGTGGAGATGCCACTACCTCCAAAATAAACAGGTTCTCCAGGGGAAAAAATTGGGATAGTGTTGGAGGGCTATGGTATCTGGAAGACTGAGTCCCTAGCAGGGCTTGGAGAAAGGATCACTGCCGAGATTGTGCGTGCAATACTGGAAACTTTTCTAATCTCAGAACCCTGGTGCAAGGAAGTTGGTGGTATCAGAGCGTGTGTAGGAGGCCTGTGCACATCTCAGTGCCTGGAAGTGTCAATTGGTACCAAGGAGATTGCTCCCTGTGCTGTCTGTTAGAAGACTCCTCCACACGCTGCTTCTTGTGTGGTACTGGTGGTTCAGTACTAGGATTAGATGGAACTTAAGCTGTACCCCTGGAGAGAAACAAAGTCTCCTTAGAGCGGGATTTATGAGTGACCTATACCCTTACTAGTTTCTCTGGAAGGAGAAAGAGGCTTCTTCTGTTTAGAAGTCCTAGTCTCTGAAGGTGCTTCTGGAGCTGCAAGAGCCTGGGATGTTGAGGCTGATGTACAGGGGAAAAGGACACCCTGCTGGGGCTAATGAAAACTCCATTAGAAGGAGCTTTAGTCTAATTTCTCTGTCTTTCCTTGCATATAAATCCCATACAGACCTTACACTTTGATGGGATGTGACTGTCTCTGAGGCAGCAGAGGCAGCTCAAATGCTTGTCACTATGGGGAAAAGACCTGTGGCAGGTCTTGCAGGGTTTAAACGTCAGGTCTTCATCATAATTCACAGTGATAATGGACCAAAGAAAGAAGGGAAGTGAGGGAAGTAACCCCCTTCTAAACACAACTGTGTTAAATAAAGAAATAAAATAATTAAAGAAAATAAAGGAAAACAACTAAGAATAAAATGGCATACTAAGGAAGGTGGGAATCAGTGGACCACAATCACTCCATCTTCCTGGCAGTTGAGAAGAAACTGAACAGCGGCAGGTCTGCTCTCCTTATATGCCCTCATTTGGAGGCACAAGATGCTGCTTTATACAGACACTGGTTTGCATTCTGCCATCAAGTGTGTGAACATCTTATGGTGGAGCACCTATGGGGAGACATATACTCAAAGAAGAACCATGGTTTTTCAAAGGCTTTTAACTTAGACATATTTGAGCCGATTTTCCGAAGGATGGCAAAAGACACATCCCAGATACCAAGGCCACCCCCATTACCAAATTTCAAGTCCCTTCTCCAAAGCATGGGGGCATGCTAGAGCTTTTCAATGAAAAGGTTGCCAGAATTTTTTTTAACTTGGGCAAAACAACATATTGTTCCCTAGCCTCATTCTCAGAAACAGCTAAATCATTTTGGCTGAAACTTATTTTGGCCAAAAATATTTAGCTTAAGGCAGACACCTAGCATGTAACATTTCAATGGAAGTTGTTAACATTCAGCAAAGTATAAACAACTGAAAACAGGCTCTTATAGTGGGAAGAGGCAGGCAACCTTATTAATAGGCAGTGTTACCAGTCCACCCCACCTATTTAAAACAAGCAAAACAAACAAAAATGAGAGGTGACTATTTTCCTTCCTACTTTGTTTCTAAATGTCAAATAAAGTGTCTCTGTATTGTAATATTTCATACTGAATATATACACAGCTACAAATTTACCTTAGATATTGCCTTTCAGAATTCTAATAGTTATGAACAGAACACACTGATGAAAAGAATATGCCTTTGAACACACATTTTAAAGTGGGCAGGAAGAGTGTAATTAGTTTCAAGTAAACATGAAGGATAGGCAAGATTGCCATGCTTTATATATATATAAACACACTGTTTTTTCTTAGTTGTTAAGAGACTATTGTTTCATGCCTTAAGATATCAGAGTACAGTTTTAAACTCAAAAGTTCAAATATGAGATAGGACATTTTTTATTTTTTTTCCATTGGAAAAAAAATCCAAAATATTTTTGTTCTAAATAACATTGATTTCAGTCCTGATCCCGCACATACTTACCTATGAGTAGTCCTATTACTGCTCATGGGAATAAAGTTAAGCCACTTGCTTAAGTATTTTCTGAATTATACCCCTCTTCATATATGCAATAAACTGACATAAAATAGCATTTTTTACCACACTTTGAAGTCAAAGATCTTTAATTATTGAAATGCATTCTGTTACAATAATTGGGCACAAAAGAAATATTTTTGAAACACTGGTACTCATTTCAGCCGGTGAATGACTTTTTCTTTTGGAAGAGTATTCCCTCATTCCATGACTTTATTGCAATTGCATTATTTCATTATATAAACACAAAATAATCACACAAAAATATGCATGACAAAAGTTCTGAAAAAAGACATGTAATTATAGGAAGAATGAAACATTTTGTTTGTCAGCAACCTAATTTTACACTTTTTAAAAGCACTGCCAATTAACCTTTTTAAAATTAGTGTTCATATCTTATTTTATATTTTGATCTTTTACCATGCAGTAAAATGCATGTTAATAACTTCATCACAGTGAAATCTCTAATCTCTAATACAACTGAAATGCTCCACCACTGCTTTATGCCTGCTACAATAAAGTATAAAGTAGCTTCAGCCAGGTCACTGTAGACATTTGTTGCTTTGTTTCTCTATCCACCCTGTATGAGAGTTTAGGACAGCTGTACCATTCTCAGCTGTCTAAGGGTATGGCTACACTTACAAGTTGCAGCGCTGGGAGTTACAGCGCTGGTCATGCAGCTGTGTAGGGGCCAGCGCTGGAGTGTGGCCACAAAAAAGTGACAATTGGACCACCTGCTACATTTGGAATTGTAATGAGTTTGGCCACTCAGAGAGAAAATTGTCCCATCACAAGATCACTGAAGGCCCCCATGGGAGGTTGTACACATGGCACCAAAAATCATCCTTTGTGTAATGGTAATGGTATTACTCAATTGTATTACACTAAGGATGAACATGGCCCTCAGTGCTACTTGCAGAATTTGTTCTTTATCAGATAGAGGACAGCACACAGTAGAGTTCCTGAAGCAGTAAGGCTGGAGAGCCCAGCACTAGGGAACATAGAAATTGAGTACAAAGGTTCAGCATCTCACATCTATGTGAAACCATTTTATGGGACCTGTCATAAATATAAAGGGAAGGGTAACCTTATACTATAAAATCCCTCCTGGCCAGAGGCACAAAATCCTCTTACCTGTAAAGGGTTAAAAAGCTCAAGTAATCTGGCTGGCACCTGACCAAAAGGACCAATTAGAGGACAAGATACTTTCAAATCTGCAGGTGGGGAAAGGCTTTGTTCTGTCTGTTCTGTGTGGCTTTTGCTGGAGACAGATCAAAGAAGCAAGCAATTCAACTCCTATAGAGGTAGTAAGTATTTAGCAAGGAAATGCATTAGATTATCTTTTGTTTTGGCTTGTGAATGTCTCTGTGCTGGGGGGAATGTGTATCCCTGTTTTTTTCTTGTTGTAACTTTAAGGTTTTGCCTAGAGGGAAACTCTCTGTGTTTTGAATCTCATTGCCTGTGAGAGTATCTTCCATTCTAATCTTACAGAGTTACTCCTTTCACCTTTTTTCTTTCTAATAAAGTTCTGGGTTTTTTTTAAGAATCTGATTGGTTTTTTTAGGATACTAAAAATCCCAAGGCTGGTCTGTGCTCATCTTGTTTATTCTCAAGCCTCCCCAGGAAAGGGGGTATACGGCTTTGGGGGCTATTTTGGGGAAATAGGACTCCACATGGTCTTTTCCCTGATTCATTGTTAAATCACTTGGTGATGGCTGTGTTTACTAATCCAAGATACAAGGGAGAATTTGTGCCTTGGGGAAGTTTTAGCTGAAGCTGGTAGAAATAAGTTTAGGGGATCTTCCATGCAGGTCCCCACATCTGTACCCTAAAGTTCAGAGAGGGGAGGGAACCCTGACAGGACCCAACACTATTAGCCTTCTGGGTGAAATGAGGAGTACAACAGAACTCAGGATGAATTACTGAAGAATTCCCATAATCCTATAAAGAGACAGCCTTTTTGCTCTTCAGAAATATTAATTAAAGAACAGGGCACCTCAATACCAGCTGCTCTAGCTTATTACGACTAAGGTACCCTGTGTCAAAGGGTAGAAAACTAGAAAGTATTGTAAAACTCAGTACCATATGTTTTGCATTCACAGAACCATGGAAAATTCTGAACAGCCTTCCCTTCCATCCTGTTGACCCCCATAAGCAAGGCTGTTGTGGCTGAGGAAATAGAATGTAGACTGACTTTGAGAATGGGTGTGTGAGCATAGCATCCTCTTGTGTCTGACCTATAAGAAAATTGCTAGGATAATGAAAGGAGATTGCCTTTAGCTTGAGTGGTAGAGGCATGGGTTTTTTTGGAGCTGAAGGACAAGATCTCTAGTTCCACCTCTGAGGGTGTGTGTCATTTATATAGTAATTGTGTCTGCAGCATGTGATTTGTTACTTATTTCTGTATGGTAATATGGATACAAACAAGGATGTGAAGGCTAACCAAAACAAAAGCCATATGCAGAGAGTTAAAAAAAAACATACACAAAAGTTTACCACATCAGGATCTTTGCATCAATCTGACAAACAAAGTGATTATATATATATGTCTTTTGTTCAGAAATTGGTTCAGACCCCTTTCGGAGGGGTCTGCCTTAAAATTAAAACTAAAGAGAAGTAGGATCACTTCCCTCTCTCTATGTTACAATCTAGAACCAGCTGCAGAAACTGCCTCCCTCCAGGTATCTTCTCTTCTGGGGAAGGAACAGGCTTTATATAATCCCTTATTTCTCAAGTTGCCTTGTCCCACCCCAGAACTAGAACCTGGTTGCGAGACGAGCCCAATGAGAGCCCAGCACAGAACTACCCTGAGACAGCCTTGTTATTCACCAGTGAGGGGAGAGGAGACTTCTTCCCACAATGTTCACGGCACCCTGGTCTTGGGCCCTAAACGCAGAGTCAAAAGTATGGGTTTTGTTCATACCCTAGACTGCCTCGCTGAGACTGCTTCCCTTCCTGCAGTGGACCTACTCCCTGAGAGATGCTTTAAGATCCAAAAAACTTCAAACAGGATAGTGTTGGCCTAGAATAATTCCCCCACAGCCGTAAAAGAACAGAACACTCTGTTGAAGGTGCATAAACTGAAGATGAATAGAATGGAAAAAAGAATTCTGCAGGGTAATACACATGGAAGTACAGAGGCACGGTGTATTGAAGGTTCTGTTGGAATCGCAAGCTATTGCTTTAAGACAAATGGCTAGGGGTGGTTCCCGATCCTGCTTACAGCCTAGAGGGATTGTTCTGCCTCTCTGCCTCAGGGAGCAGCTTGTTTTTGTGTGTCTGTTTTGGGGTTCTTGTGTGTTCTGAATTAAAAGTAATAAAGTAGTACATTGCAACCCTCCAGCAAGAGTATTTTATGTTTTTATCTAATTTCTCTGTCTGTAGGCTGTGGAAAAAAAAGAGATAATAGGATGAAGTTATAAAAGGGTAAATGTGGTCCGACAATCATGAACAAATTCCTGACATTGCCAGGGAAGTAGTAGAAGCATCATCATTTAGGACATTTAAAACTACATTGAACAAAAACAGTAGGATCATATTCTCAAAAACACTCCTGGTTTAGCAGGGAGATGGACTGAATGATCTAGTAGCACCTGGATGCACAAAAGGGGTTAGACACCTAAGTCCCAGTTTTGGGACCACTGTGATGCCCAAAACTCCCGCTGAAGCCAATAGGTGTCTAAACTCAGTCGGCACCTAAGTCTTTGCAATAAAAGTTCCTTCAGTTCCGATTCTGTATCTAGGCCCAAGTTTTTTTAATCTCAAATCCACAAATTTCAACATGATTATTTTCAGCTCCAGGTGGCCCCCACAAGGTTGACACCTACTATCTCCCTCTGGTTTGGGACCCCCATCTCCCACTCTTCATAAGAACCATTTTGGGTGCAATATTTTATCTAGCATCTCAGAAGATATATTTCCTATCATCACCTACCATCATTAAAGGTTGTAGCAACTTTGAAAAAAATAAAACATAGCAGAATCAGAGTCACTGGCTGCACTTTCTCCCCATATGATTTAAGTAGGTCAGCAATCAGAATCAAATTATATTGGCTGATAAAAGTAATCTCCCAGAGCTTACTAGCTGAGGTTCTTGGCAGCAGGAGTCTCAAAATAGGTAAACAGACATACCAATCTATCTAAGAGATGAGAAAACTCTTACTGAAACCTTTTATTTATTTCCCCTTTAATGTTAGAAAATATACATGTTAAAACCCCTTAAAACACAGATGTATGTCCTCCAAAATATGTACAGAAAAGGTGGGTGGGAAATGATTTTCCCATTCTGTGAATATTTTCAAGAGTCCAAAGTTTTTCCCTGTCTCAGTTTGGGAGGGAAAGCTGAAATTTCAAGAATATTTGCAAATTGAAAATCTGAATTTATTTTTAGTTTTCAGTCAATCAAAATGTTTTCTTTTGATAATTCAAAATGTTTCATTTCAGTTTTGACCTTTGTTCTTTTAAGGTTTTTTTTCATCCTAACTTGCTTAAATTTTGAAATGAAAATTCATTTCAAACTAGAAAATGCAGAATTTGTGCTGAAAGTACTGAAATAAAATTTTCCAACAAATTTTAAACTTTTTTCCTCTCCACATTTTTTCAATTTGGGAAATTCGAAACTGTTTTTTGAACAGTTTTGTTTTCAACAATCAACATTTTTTAATGAAAACTGATTTGTCAAAAAATTCCTAACCTGCTTTAGTGTACAGGTCAACAAATGAATTAGAAATGTAGACCCTGATTTTAGAGATCTATGCACAGAGGGGACAATAAAAATATGGCTCCCCTTACTTCCTTATGGAAGGGAGCAGGGAATGGCACCTCCAAAGCACTGTTACTCAAGTCACCACAGCACAGTAGGGTGAGAGATACGCTGGGGGAGTGCCAGGCTAGTGCATAATTTTCCTGATACCTGAGTGAGGAAAACTGGAAGAATCAATACAATCTAAGCTGTATGAATTTTTCTGTAGCTCTCTTCCACCCATACACAAAGAAACCTCATTGAAAAGGGAGATTCCAAGGGAAAGTGTTTGAAGGCCTCATTCTGACAAAAGAGAACAGGGAGCTTGGAAGCAGCCTGGACATACAGCCTGACTGTTGATGACCATTAAGAGTGCTCGACCATTTGCTTCTTTCACAAGAGAATTGGAGACAACTTCACAAAAAAATCCTCATATTTCTTATCCTGCTGCAGAAAGACCCATGGGAGATGACCTGGGGTGAGGTGAGAGAAATGACAATTGAATCTGTGTTTTCTCAACTAATAATGTTTGAAGCAAAGTACGAGCTCCAGCACAAAACCAAAGGTAAAAACAAGACAGTTCTATCTTATACTTGGAATACATAACTCAAAGACGATATATCAATGATATATCTATTTTGGTTGCCTTGCAAGTTTGGCCAATTTTACAACAAAAATGCTTAATAAAATCCACCTTATTTCTCGTAGTAGCTTTATGTTATTATATTCCTAAATAATCATGGGCATTCCCTTACCAAAAACTGACAAGTAAATCCAGTAAAGATTGTATCCAATAAAGGCTTCATGTTATTTATGATAAATAAATTAATAATAACCAATAATAAATTATACCAGCACTAATTTTATTATGAAGGAGAATAAAATATTATTTTTTGTTTACAGCATTAAAATGAAACTATGGAAACCTTCTTGACTGCCAACTATCAAGAATTAGTGATTTACAAAAACCAAGAAACACTTTTTCTGACCTCATTACAATAACAAAGCTATCTAATTCTTCTACAAGTCTGTGTGCCAGAATGTAATGTGGCTGTCTTTAATCTTTCAAGATAAAGAGGTTTAATATCTTAGTAAACAGCTTATAAATGATATCAAAGAATCTGCTAGGAGTTTTACAATATGCTTTGTTGATTTGTCTTCTACTCTTTCCTCACAGAATAAATTGCACACATTCCTTAACAGAATGTTTTACTATTTTAGAAAAATAATGGATACATGCATTTTGTTCTGTGTATTTTGTGTAAGAAAAGTATTGGGAGAAAGTTTTCATTGCAAAATTATATACAGTACTGCTGGCTACTAACATTGTTTTTCTCCCCCCTTAAATCCAGAATGTTACTCCTTTCAACTCATATTAATTCCACCTGCCTTTTCTAGTACAGTACATTTCATCTTTCAGCACTTTCTAGGTTAGCCAAGAAATGAAGGACTGGATCATGTTATTTGCACATAGGCCTTAAGAAGCGGTAGATAGGCACGCTGTGTCAAATGAAGCACTGGAAGACATGTTTCTCAGAAACATCCCTCAAAGTCACAATGCCTCCCAGCGTTCCTCAACTTCATTGGTTCGGAGTAAATTGTGATGTCTTTGTATACAGTGCACAGGCATACTCCCTTAAATGCATATGTTAGAAATGAACTCACAACATACTATTTAAGAGGTCACATCCTGCAACAGGACCCACATAGGTGGACCTATTTGCAGTCTAACTGAGGTCAGTGGAGCTATGTGGGCCACAGTGTCCGCATGAATCAAGTTGCAGGAACTGGTTCTTTGAAATGGTAGTCTATTTTACTATTGTTTATCTGTATTGAGCTACAGTTCACAAGCCCCAGTCCTGGACTAAGAGCCTATTTTGCTCGGGAGTGTACAAAGACAGAACAAAGATGTTCCCTGCCCCAAAGAGCTTATAATCTAAATATAACACAAGAGACATCAGATGGAGACAGACAGACAGGAGGTGGAGTACAATGAAACAATGAGACAATATTGTAAGCAGAGGTCTCACCACCCCAGCTGCCCCTAATCATTGTCAAGATTTTTATAAGCATCATGACTAATTTTTGAGTTAGTCATTTGCGAAAGATTGGAGTTGACAGTAGAATCCCTTTAGTAATCTGCATGCTCCAAAGCACCCACACAAGAAACATTGAAAAAAAAATTCCAATTATATTTTAAACTATGGATCAGCACAACACTGAAAATTGACATTTTTTCTTTGACTCAACCACAGGGTAGCAAATGAGTAAGTAAGAAGGGATAATAACCTCACTCTGGTGTCAAAATTTCCTTATTTATAGCAAGTATTGCTTTAATCTCAGCCTTTTTTGGCATTAAGCTTTTTAGAAATTGATTTATAAACAAAATGAAAGCACTATCATCCTTGTTTCTCTGATGTGTCTGGGTACACAAATACAGACATCAGACCCAATCTAACACCCATCAAAAGCAATGGGAATCCTTCCATTGATTTCAATGGGATTCATTCCATCAATTTCATTAGACGTTTTACTGGGCCCATGGAACATAAAGTACATACAAAAAAATATCAGGGTAGAAAAAGGCAATGGAAGAGCTAATTCAGAATAAATAAGAAGGGGAATAGATACAATGGGAGTTCTATGCGAATAAAGATTTCAGGATTGGGCCCCAAGAGCTATTTTTAAAATACATAAAATAAGTTCAGTGCTGATATATTATTTTTATGACTCTCTGAGGTGAACTAACAGGTAGAATCACTTATGTTACTGCATTACATAAGCCTTTTACAAGTGAAAGTGTGTACAAAAACATAAAACAACGTTTTATTGCACATGCCAAGCAGCCATACAAATGTTCAGTGCAATCAGTCAGTACCTGAAATCATGAGAAATAAATATTTAAAGTAATTCCACAGTAAATCTCAGTGATTATAGGAACTTGGGATATACCAAAGTTAACTGCAAGTGCAGTAGTATGTGACCAACACTCGTTCTTCCCAACAGGGAAATCATGATCTTCAGTGCAACTGGATGCATTAATTTAGTTTTATTTCCCTATTTCTACCATTTCCCCATTAGAAATATAGAGGATGCATTTATTATAATCTGGTTTAGTTTAATTTTGATCAAAGCTGTTTTTTTTGCTGGAGTGCCTCAGAGGTAAGGAAGAAAGTAGCTTAGTAAACTTCATCTTGTCTTTTCCCACGTGGGAATACAGATTCCATTTTCTCAGATAGTTTGTTTTTAGAGAAGAATCTGAAAACCTAAGAGAAGAGGGAACACAAAGCAATTTTCTGTAACATCATGCTGAATGTGATAGGCTCTAGGGTACTTTGATAGCTTTTTACATTCGATTAAATGAATGGGTTATGGGAAAGACAATGTCAAGTGATAAGTGGATGGTCAGACCTAATGGCTGAAGCAGTGGTGGTCAGGACAGACCTAATAGTTGCACAGGAGACAGGAGCCCAGGGTCAGAGCAGGAATCAAGAATGGGATTGGAACAAGGCTGGAGCAGGAGCAGACTGTCAAAACCACCAGGCAGGAGATGATCCCAGTGAGGTAGCAACATTGAGCTACTGGAGTGGCTGCTCATATTGGGAGCTTAGCCTGCCAGGTTAGACCTTCTGGTTAGACCTTCACCTCTGGATTGGCTCAGTCCTGGTTGATTGATGTGGAACCCTCAAGTAATGAGACTCAGAGATGACTCATTACAGACAGACAAAATCCACCTTCTAATTTGTTGGCAGCCCAGGCTATGCCAGCAAAGGATTGGAGTAGTGACTGCTACTCTTTGTGTCCCCTTATAATTAAGTAAAGATCCAGTAGCCCTTCCCTGGGCTGGCCCCAATGGCATCCTCCTCACTGGCCTAGTGCCAATATGGAGCTCTGCTGCACAGGGTGCTGGGTGTATGCAACTATGCTGCTTCCTCTCTCACACCTGTCCCATTGGAGGGGTATTGTAGAAAGTTACAGGGAAGGACTTGTGTATGCCCAACACACTGGGGTGACAACCTATGTATTTTTAGGGTTACCAATTTTGGTTGGCCATATTCCTAGAGATTTCATCACATGACATAATCTTTAATTCAAGATTAATCTTTAATTCTTGGAGATTCCAGGCCAATCCTGGAGGGTTGGCAATCCTATGTATTTTGCTTGTTCACTTAAAATGTGCAAAGACTATTTTTTCCCTCCAGGTAGAAGATATATTTCTCCATAAATGTGGCCTGCATTAAAATGTATTTGGAGTATGAATAGTATTGTTTTTGTTATGATGACACATAGAGGCTTGGATCTGGGCATCATTAGAAAAGGCACCGTACATACACATAATAAAGGAGACATACACTGTCACAGATTGCTTACAATCTATGCATATGACAAGACAACAGCAAATGGATACAATATAGATGGGGAAGGATGGAAAGGTAAAAAGCAAACTAATCCTAATCTTCTTAATAAGGAGCATCAGCAACATCTCAATTACCTATGATTAATGTTGCATGTCCATCTCAGAGGTTATGGAAGTCACGAATTCCATGACATTCTGTGACCTCCATGACTTCTGCAGCGGCTGAGCAGATCAGGCAGCCCCTGAGCCAGCCACACCATCTGCTGCTGGGGCACCTTGGGTGTAGGTGGGGGCTCAGGGCTGGGGCAGGAGTGCAGGGTGGCACTTACCTCAGGGGCATCTCCCCGGAAGCAACTGACATATCCCTGCAGCTCCTAGGTGGATGGGCCAGGGGGTTCTGTGCACTGCGCCTGCCCACAGGTGTCACCCCCGCAGCTCCCATTGGCTGCGGTTCCCAGCCAATGGGAGCTGCGAAGCTGCAGCTCATGGGAAGGGCAGTGTGCAGAGCCCCCCTGGCCTTCCCTCCCCCTAGGAGCTGTAGGGTCATTTGGAGCCGGATAGGGAGCCTGCCAGCCCTGGCAACCCTCCCTCCCCCAGCACTAGCAGGGGTCCCGGGCCGTGCACCACCACTCGTCCCCCCGGCACAGCACCAGCAGGGGTCCTGGGCCACCCCCCAGCACCCACGGTGCCCCTGGACCACCCCCTCCCAGAGCAGCTCCCCGGCTCCTCAGGCCACGTTTTAGTTAGGGGTACATACTACAAGTCATGGTCACGTCACAGGCCATGAATTTTTGTTTACCGCTCATGAGCTGTCCATGACATTTACTAAAAACACTCATGACTAAAATGTAACCTTACCTATAATGTACTTACTGTGTCAGTGCAAGGATGCAAAAACGATAACATTAAAATGATTGATATTAGGGTAATAATAAGTCTCCCAAAGTCCCCAGTGTGTTTAGTCTAGTAGAGATAGGAATGGTAGCACTTTTCTCTAATTCAACCTGAGTCATTTCCATCACTCTCAATAACATATTTCTTTACACATTCAAGTGTTCAATTATAACTTATTTTGCTGGATGATTAAAATGTGGAGTATTAAACTGGCATCAGTTCAACTATCACAGATCATTAAATTACTCAGGAGATCATGGACTGCAGTTGGGAAGGCCCAAGTAGTAAAATAAAATGTTCTATTCATCAAATTGTACCCTGCTGTTATATTCATTTGATAATAAAAACTTTATTTTCTCCACTTGTGTCCTCTGTTATTAATGAGATGAAAAATATAGACAGGGTACTGATTTGTATGAATACACGAACAATCAATCAATGACCAGCAAAACAGAGGTAAGGCATGCTTGGACGAAAAAATATGGAGACTGGCATTTATTAATGAAGAACTGAATATTATATATGTGCATTTCAATTGTTTCCTAGGCTTACCGCACATTCATTTTTTGCTTACATTGAATAAAGTGCTAAAAATGTGTTGTCTAGGAAAAATATTTCTTAATGGTATGCAGACAGGCGTTTCAATGAAGCAGCTTTGATATGTTTTGTTCTGTCTTCTCTCACAGGAGTTTGCTTTGTTAAAAATGGTGTGGTAAACATATCTTTCACCTTGTGCACTGAATGGAGGCAGGATCCTGAAGAAAAAAATGCTACTTTGCCACAAGCCCTGAGTAAGTGGCAGCACACAGAAGCAGGCCAGGAAACACTGTGGCTTTGAAACCCGCGCTCTGGTTCCAGGTCTCCCCATGCTCCAGCAGATGGTTATCTGCACAGGCCTATACCTGGCACAAATTGGTTCTCTGGTCTGCCAGCTCAGCTCAACTAAGCTGGATGGCACATTGAAAGGTGAAGCCAGGCTTTGTCCACTCCTTGCCCATACATGTAGAAGTAGCAGCAGCACTATTGGGACTGCTCTTCTCCTTATGATGTGGAGAGCCTGTCCAGGGGAGTTTAAGGTGCCTTACACTTATGCTCAGGTACATAATGCAACTTACAGTTAAGGCCCCAATGAATAGCTTATTTGTATATTCTTAACAAATTGAATCTTGTAATCAAAGTTTTGTGGTGATATTTTCTACTGTAAAATGCAAGCCCCCTATGGTGACCAGATGTCCTGATTTTATAGGGACAGTCCCTATTTCTTGGTCTTTTTCTTATATAGGCTCCCATTACCCTCCATTTTCTGTCTGGTCACTCTATGCCCCCCTATGAACTGAGATAGACTGTAAATAGAGGCACTTTCCTGATTTTGCCTCAGGATTACCTACTGCTCATAAATGTTTGACTGGCATAGAAAATATTTTAACTAAGGAACAAATAGAAAGCTACTCCCCGCATACTCTGTCTATTTTGGAATGTCAGAGTAAGGAGTGAAGTATGACAAACATGAAAGCCACAGCTTTGGAGGAGAATATTACTATGGAGGTCAGGAAGCAAGAACCTCAGACAGTGTTAGACAAATAAAGCTCTCCATGTATTCCATTAGCAAGCAGAGGACCCCTGAGTGCTAGAAAAACATGAATGTCATTTTAGAAAAAGAGAGACATCAGGAACTAAAAACACTTTTATAATGGTTGTATCAATTCTGTATTGTTGTCAGCAATGGACTGACTGATCATCTCCCTGTCACAATGAATTTGAATCAAAAGAACTGTAAAACCTTGAGTTAGTATTCTGTGGTAATAGGCACATCTTCACCTGATAAATAAACTAGAACTAGTAGCAAGGCCAAATTAATAAAACCACCTTTGCTGGCACATATTCAGTGCCTTTTTATAGTTTTATAAATAAATAACCATAATGAGCCATACAGATCTAAGTCACAGAAAAAGTTTACATTAAGCTTCTAGTATCAGAGTGGTAGCCATGTTAGTCTGGATCTGTAAAAGCAGCAAAGAATCCTGTGGCACCTTATAGACTAACAGACGTTTTGCAGCATGAGCTTTCGTGGGTGAATACCCACTTCGTCGGATGCAAGTAGTGGAAATTTCCAGGGGCAGGTATATATATGCAAGCAAGAAGCAAGCTAGAGATAACGAGGTTAGTTCAATCAGGGAGGATGAGGCCCTGTTCTAGCAGTTGAGGTGTGAAAACCAAGGGAGGAGAAACTGGTTCTGTAGTTGGCAAGCCATTCACAGTCTTTGTTTAATCCTGAACTGATGGTGTCAAATTTGCAGATGAACTGAAGCTCAGCAGTTTCTCTTTGAAGTCTGGTCCTGAAGTTTTTTTGCTGGAGGATGGCCACCTTAAGATCTGTTATTGTGTGGCCAGGGAGGTTGAAGTGTTCTCCTACAGGTTTTTGTATATTGCCATTCCTAATATCTGATTTGTGTCCATTTATCCTTTTCCGTAGAGACTGTCCAGTTTGGCCGATGTACATAGCAGAGGGGCATTGCTGGCATATGATGGCGTATATTACATTGGTGGACGTGCAGGTGAATGAACCAGTGATGGTGTGGCTGATCTGGTTAGGTCCTGTGATGGTATCGCTGGTGTAGATATGTGGGCAGAGTTGGCATCGAGGTTTGTTGCATGGATTGGTTCCTGAGCTAGAGTTACTATGGTGCGGTGTGCAGTTACTGGTGAGAATATGCTTCAGGTTAGCAGGTTGTCTGTGGGCAAGGACTGGCCTGCCACCCAAGGCCTGTGAAAGTGTGGGATCATTGTCCAGGATGGGTTAAGCTTCTCAGAAATACACATTAAAATGGCCCTGTAACCCTATTTTCTATATTATGTTGATAAAGGAAAGATTAAAATGAATATATGAATGCAATAAGGAAAGAACATCAAATGATATGAAAACTCAATGAAACACACAAGCCAGAGATGAAAAATGAGCCTGCATACACCTTGATCACAAATATAAACTCTATTTACAGATATGCAGAGGGCTGAATCTTAAAATGGAAGCATACCGTACCTTAATTACATTTATATTACAATAGTGCTTACAGGCTCCAATCTAAATCAAAGCCCCACTGAATTATAATGCTGTACACAATCATAATAAAAGACAGACTCTGCTTCCCCACCCCAAAGTTTATATTCTAAACAAACAAGATAGGGAAAGAGTGTGAGAAAGGAAGTATTACCCCTCTTTTATGGGTATGGAACTGGGACATAACCAGGTTAATGAATGATTCACCAACGATTATATAGGAAATCTTTGGCAGAGTCAGGAATTAAATCCAGATCTCCTGATTGAATAGTGCCTTAGCTATAAACTTGCATATACTTCCTCTGTCTGTTCCTGCATACTGAGCTGCTCTCAGATCAGACAGAACTTGAATGAATTAGAGAAGCTGGAGAAGAGTCTTTTACTCATCTTCACTCTCCAAACAATACAGCTTTTTATAACACTGTGGCTGTAATAATACTCTATATTTTAGGCATAAAAAGACTGCAATGCCAATAAATCATATGTCTGGTATTGGTTAGACAAGTGGCAAACCAAAACTTCCATATCTTTGCTCAACTCTGTTCATTCTATTAATTCATCTCCTCCCCTTCCCTATATAATTTGTTTTGCCTAGCTCTCATGTCCTGGCTACCTACATTGTAGTAATTTTAGGGGTTGCATTCTCTAAATTGCAGCAAAGAATCCTGTGGCACCTTATAGACTAACAGACATTTTGCAGCATGAGCTTTCGTGGGTGAATACCCACTTCATCGGATGCAACGAAGTGGGTATTCACCCATGAAAACTCATGCTGCAAAACGTCTGTTAGTCTATAAGGTGCCACAGGATTCTTTGCTGCTTTTACAGATCCAGACTAACATGGCTACCCCTCTGATACTATTCTCTAAATTGCAATTACTATTATGTAATATGATTATAGAGAACCATATTCAGTTACGTCAGGGTAAATGCAGCGTAACATTGACTTCAGGGTAAATCTGAATTAACTCAAATGAAGTCACAGGGTATGTCTACACTACGGGATTATTCCGATTTTACAGAAACCGGTTTTGTAAAACAGATTGTATAAAGTCGAGTGCACACGGCCACACTAAGCACATTAATTCGGCGGTGTGCGTCCATGTACCGAGGCTAGCGTCGATTTCTGGAGCGTTGCACTGTGGGTAGCTATCCCGTAGCTATCCCATAGTTCCTGCAGTCTCTCCCACCCATTGGAATTCTGGGTTGAGATCCCAATGCATGATGGTGCAAAAACAGTGTCACGGGTGATTCTGGGTAAATGTCATCACTCAATCCTTCTTCCATGAAAGCAACGGCAGACAATCATTTTGTGCCCTTTTTCCCCTGGATTGCCCTGGCAGACGCCATAGCATGGCAACCATGGAGCCTGTTTTGCCTTTTGTCACTGTCACCGTATGTGTACTGGATGCTGCTGATAGAGGCGGTACAGCAGTGCTACACAGCAGCATTCATTTGCCTTTGCAAGGTAGCAGAGATGGTTATCATCCCTATTGCACCATCTGCCATTGTAAATTGGCGATGAGATGATGGTTATCAGTCATTTTGCACTGTTTGCAATTGGAAATTGGTGATGACGGTTATCAATCATTTTGTACTATCTGCTGCTGTCATGGGTGCTCCTGGCTGGCCTCGCTGAGGTCGGCCGGGGGCACATGGACAAAAATGGGAATGACTCCCTGGGTCATTCCCTTCTTTATGTTTTGTCTAAAAATAGAGTCAGTCCTGCCTAGAATATGGGGCAAGTGTACTAGAGAACCAGAGAGCACAGCCGCTCCGAGTCAGAGCCCCAGAGATCCTACAGAAATGATGAGCTGCATGCCATTCTAGGGTGCCCCTGCAACAACCCCACCCATTGCTTCCCTCCTCCCCCAGCCCTCCTAGGCTACCATGGCAGTGTCCCCCCATTTGTGTGATGAAGTAATAAAGAATGCAGGAATAAGAAACACAGACTTTTTAGCGAGATGAAATGAGGGGGAGGCAGCCTCCAGCTGCTATGATAGTCCAGGCAGGACATTAAAGGGTAGCGGGGAGAGGAGCACAGCCTCCCGCTGCTATGGTAGTCCAGGGAGTACAGAATCTTTTCTTTAGACATGAAAGGGGGGGGGCTGATGGAGCTCAGCCTTCAGCTGCTATAATGAGGACGGTTACCAAGCATTTTGTACCATCTGCCAGGAATGACCAGGAGTCATTCCCATTTTTACACAGGCACCCCTGGCCAACCTCACCGAGGCCAGCCAGGATCACTCACGGGATGATGATGGTTTTCCACCATTTTGTACCGTCTGCCATCAGGAAAGGAAGGGGAGGGGATGCTGCTGTTCAGCGCTGCAGCACCGCGTCTACCAGCAGCATGCAGTAGACATACGGTGACATTGAAAAAAGGTGAGAAACGATTTTTTCCCTTTTCTTTCAGGGGGGGGAAGAGGGGTAAATTGACGAGATATACCCTGAACCACCCCGGATAATGTTTTTGACCCTACAGGCATTGGGAGCTCAGCCAAGAATGCTAATGCTTTTCGGAGACTGCGGGGACTGTGGGATAGCTGGAGTCCTCAGTCCCCCCTCCCTCCCTCCATGAGCGTCCATTTGATTCTTTGGCTTTCCGTTACGCTTGTCACGCAGCGCTGTGCTGAGTCCTTGCTGTGGCCTCTGTCTAGCATAGCCTGGAGATTTTTTCAAATGCTTTATCATTTCGTCTTCTGTAACGGAGCTCTGATAGAACAGATTTGTCTCCCGATACAGCAATCACATCCAGTATCTCTCGTACGGTCCATGCTGGAGCTCTTTTTGGATTTGAGACTGCATCGCCACCCATGCTGATCAGAGCTCCACGCTGGGCGAACAGGAAATGAAATTCAAAAATTCGCGGGGCTTTTCCTGTCTACCCGGCCAGTGCATCCAAGTTCAGATTGCTTTCCAGAGCGGTCACAATGGTGCACTGTGGGATACTGCCCGGAGGCCAATACCGTCGAATTGCGGCCACACTAACCCTAATCCGACATGGCAATACCGATTTCAGCGCTACTCCCCTCGTCGGGGAGGAGTACAGAAATCGGTTTAAAGAGCCCTTTATATCGATATAAAGGGCTTCGTTGTGTGGACGGGTGCAGGATTAATTCGGTTTAACGCTGCTAAATTCAGTTTAAACGCGTAGTGTAGACCAGGCCACAGTTACTTCAGATTTATGCTTATGTAACAAAATATTAGCAGTCAGTACTGTAACTCATATGCTGGTATTTAGCCACCAGGGCCTGTGTTGTGATACTGTAACTGGGCCTACAAATTTACCCTAACTATGAGCTCAACTGTAAAAAGTAAGTGAATGTTCATAAGATGTCACAACAACAAATGTTGATGGGAAAAGGTATGAATTAGTCCAAATAAAAGTGCCTATTGATATAACTCAAGGACTATGTTAAGATAGTGCTTGGTAAATATAAAAAGTGTGGAACCAGAAATCAATGAACTAAATTGGTGTGCTGGAAACTAGGCCTCAGTGGTAGATAAAATAATTCCACTCATCACTCCCTTTTGGAGTCCTTAAAACAGAGACTTCGGTTTGGCTACTGAACCATCATGACTACCACCCTCACCGTGTCCTGGTATCCTGGCTATCCTGATCCTGATGAGACCAGGCCAAAGAAAGGGATCCAGATAATATTGCCACCTCTACTGGCTCCAGCTGAATACCAAACACTGGGATGAAACAAGAGTGGACTTTAGTAGCAGCAGTAACAAAAGTTCCAGCCCATCTCAACTAATTTCTTCTCTTTTTCCTAAAAGGACAGGTATTATCATCTTTGACACCATCTAAGAGACTGTCAAACAAGGGGAGTTTCTTTCTAAAAACTCTCTCCATCTAGAGGGCAAGATAATAAAAGATGTTTTTAAATTGAATGCCTTATTATTGCCCTTATATAAATCCATCATCTCGAATACTGTGTACAGGTGTGGCCTCCTCACCTCAAAAAAGATATACTGGCATTAGAAAAGGTTCAGAAAAGGGCAACTAAAATGATTAGGGGTTTGGAGAGGGTCCCATATGAGGAAAGATTAAAGAGGCTAGGACTCTTCAGCTTGGAAAAGAGGAGACTAAGGCGGGATATGATAGAGGTATATAAAATCGTGTGGAGAAAGTGGATAAGGAAAAGTTATTTACTTATTCCCATAATACAAGAACTAGGGGTCACCAAATGAAATTAATAGGCAGCAGGTTTAAAACAAATACAAGGAAGTTCTTCTTCACGCAGCGCACAGTCAACTTGTGGAACTCCTTACCTGAGAAGATGGTGAAGGCTAGGACTATAACAGTGTTTAAAAGAGAACTGGATAAATTAATGGTGGTTAAATCCACAAATGGCTATTAGCCAGGATGGGTAAGGAATGGTGTCCCTAGCCTCTGTTTGTCAGAGGATGGAGATGGATGGCAGGAGAGAGATCACTTGATCATTGCCTGTTAGGTTCACTCCCTCTGGGGCACCTGGCCTTGGTCACTGTTGGTAGACAGATACTGGGCTAGATGGACCTTTGGTCTGACCCGGTACGGCCGTTCTTATGTTCTTATTTAATATGATACCTAAATTAATAAAACAGCTGCCAAGGGACCAAATCCTGCTTACTTTGAAATCAATGGGAGGTAGGTGCTTAGTAGCCTTTGAAAGTTCCATTAGACCCCAATCTGCATCTGTTAATATGGCCAGGAATTCACTGCAAAATTTTGGGTGTTTTGTTTCTTTTCACAGTTCAGATCCTCTCTTTATCCCATATACAAGGCCTATCTATGATCCACTGTTTCCAGATAACTTTTTCTGCAGTTTAATGTCTCATCTGAACTTCTGCCTATCTAAAATAACATTAGCCCTTCCCTTAGTATTCCATTACCACTGAGTTTAAATGCAGGTGCCAATACAATATTAGGACCTGCAAAAGTTTAATGCAGCAGCGAGATTTGGATCAGATGAGTCACACTGATACATCTGTGCTTTACATATACTGCAGCTTTAAGGTAAGTTTCCTTACTTTCATTATTAGAAATAACTGCTTTTTAGTTTTGCTTAAACTATTCCATACCATTCAAACAGACCAGCTGTGGACTTTTCTGGCATGTCTAAAGAAATATCAATGAGAAATTGGTGAGGAAACTTATCACCAACCAAAGATCCATAAATACTGAAATGATGTACATTGAGATTGAATTCCAATGTCAAATCAATAGCTACACAATAAAAGAACTGCCATCATGGGGAAAACCAAGAATAAATAAGCATAAATAACAAGGTTGAGAATGACCTCTTGGCCAAGTACAATTATACCCTAACCATACTATCTTGCCTGTTGTCAAACAGCTCTAGTGCTAGTGATTCAGTGAACTCTCGGGGAAGTTATTCCATTGCCTAATTGACTTCTTTGTTAGAAAAAGTTTTCCACATGACTAGCTTGGAATTTTCCTTTTTTGATATTCAAGCCATTACTTTGTTATATCACCCTCAACAACCTTAAATAATGTTTCCCCATTGCCAGAAGAACAGAGAACAGGTGGTCATAGATAGTCTTAGGTTGAATGCCAAAGCCTAGAAAGTTCAATAGAGATGCTAAGTGGAAAATTAAATGCATGGGATTCAGCAGTGATGTGAACAATCCTCTACAGAAGAGCAATTGACCAGCAATGGACTGAAAGAAGCTGAAAATGCTGATGGCACTTGCACATAAATATTCAATAATATGACGTAGAATAGGTGTGACAATTTTAAGCAGAATTAACCCCTTGACTTCCATTCCCCACTTGTTACATACCATACTACACTTTTAAAGATAGGTTCTTTGTAATTAGTAGCGTGAATACACAGGATTATTTTTTAAAAATAGAATAGGTCTGCTTTTCAGCTCACTGAACAGGGAATTAGCTGCAAAATTTCTGTTAACAACAACACTAGTTATTCAACTGATTTGCTACACACAGCAAAACAAATTTACCCATCCTCTACATTTTCAAATCTACATACAGGGATTTAGTTAAATGGTTCTTATGAGCCCACTCATCCATTTGCTAACACATGCAATGTGTACCTCAGAGTTAATGTAAATGGAAGCAATGAAGCTAAATCCCCAAATGTGCTTTGTAAATGTACCATATCAGTACTGGCAATTCATGCCATTAATATGTACTTCTGCCCATAAAAGTTGGAAGACTTTTCTAATAAAAAAATCTGTTATAACCACCAAGTCATATTAATATTGTTATATTAAACTTTCAAACAATTAGTACTGTACAGAAATATAGAGCGGGGCTTGTCTTTTTTGTAGGTTGTCTGCTTAATACAAGGGTGCCCTAATCTTATTAGTACTACATCTAAAACCAGAAATATTTAGAATATTTTTAATCGGACCTAGTTATGAGAACAGGGGCTTCCGAGTCCTGCAAGATTTCTGACTTTTCTAACTCTACAATTGACTCTTTTCTGATCTTGGACCTCAGTTTACCTAGCTGTAATATGAAGTTAATAATATTTACCAGATCCGATGTAAGGCTAAATTAACTGATGCTTGTGAGGAGCTTTGAGAGCCTTATATGAACAGTTTTGTTTCAATAAATGTTTCATTTAAGAGAGAGCAAGTAAATTTAATTTTATTTATGCAGCAAATCAACCTGGTACTGTTTGAGCTTTGTATTCCTTTAAGGCACATTTGAAATGATAATACCAAGGATTTTATTGGAAATGGCCACATCTTTCTTAAAAGCCAATAATTCATATAATCAATAACACATAAATTAACCATACTTCTCTTCATTACAGAGGCCACCATAGTACTGGCCTCTCACAAGGCAATATAAACAGTCTTCACTGTCAAATATCGTTGAAGTCAGATTTTCTGGTGTCACAGGATGCACCACTCACCGCTTGTCTGGTCCCTCCTCCTGGCTGTTCTGGGGATTAGCTCATCAGATTGATGCCCATTCCTGCAGCTGCATGCTGTCACTCTGTCTCTCTCTTTCTGGTCTGCAGCCCCTCTCTCACTCCAGGAACCACAGTGTCTTCTTCATGACTCAGCCCACGTCACTAAACATTCCCCCATTCTGGGATAAATCAAAGTCTCTCCTTCAGCAGTCCTAGGCAGTTTTCCCATTCGTTGCCTTAGGTGCCACTCCTACAGTGGCTGGTAAGGGAAACTGGGCCCACCCTCTACTCTGAGTTCCAGGCTAGGGACCCCCAACGTAGCAATTCTAGGCACTACTCTCCCAGCCATCCCTGATCCTTCCTGGAATGCTTTCTTCCACTACTGGTTCCCCCACTTCGCTGGGATTACCAGCTCCAAACCCTACTCCCTCTTCCCAGGTAGTGACTGCAGCCTCCTCATCCCTGCAGCCTCTTCCCAGGGAGTGACTGTCATTTCCCAGCAACAGCTCCTGTCTGTTTCCAGCTTCCTGGCTTTATAGGCCTCGCCTATCACAGCACAGTTGAGCCTGCTTGCAGTCAATTCTCTGCTCCCCAGCTCTTCCTCCTATGGAGTTAATAGGCCTACATACCTGGCCACCTTCACCCCTTCCAGTCCTGTGTGGGCTGGACACCCATCACACCAGGAAATGACCATTACCACTTAATTTTCTTTAATCACACCTGCCTGACACTTCCTAGTGATGAAATACCTACTAACAAACCCAGTTTCTTGTTTAATTAACTTTCAAGTTACTGGTACTAATCAACAGTGGCTAATCTTAAGCGCACACAAAGTACTGAACAAACCAATCACATTCCCATATTGTATCCTCTTCCCACAACAAAATTGTCTTTCAGTGCTTATCACCTCATGAAAGGTTGGGCAGGGTCATCCACCAGTAGAACCCCAAAAGAGTTACTTAAATAATCTTCAACAAGGAAGTGTAGACCTTCCCCATTTAATATGCAAAATCCTCACCTATCAGAGTACAGGGCAAGGTGCCTCTTTTTAAGGTAGGCATCCAGAAAGATCATTAACTTAAGAAAATGTTTCAACAATTGACCCTTATTGTACTAAAGGCCATATCCTATCCTCTTCGCCTTCATGAAGAGGATAGGCTATGGCTTTTAGTACAATAAGGTCTTTAATCTCTGTTCCTTTATGGCATCAAACATGCTATAATATACTTAATTAATTGAACAGTTATGAAAAAAACAGAGCATGGATTGGTTTTTAATAAGAAACTTAAAATATAAAATTGCTAAAAGAGGGGGGAAAGACATTTTCTTTAACTAGCTTTTAGCCAATGATTTAATGGTAATATTACCTATTATTAACAAAAACTGTTGAAGAGAAAAAGTAATGCCCGACAACAAGGAAAGGACATTTACATAAATCAGTACTAATTGGTTGCATATGTGAATTAAGCATCTTGTTAAAGATGTTCACAGGACATGAGAGATTTAATATAAGATGTGTAGAACAAATGATCTGTCACTTTTTGCAGCAACCTAATAATTTGAGTAATTACAAAATATAACTGAAAAAAATGCTTTCTGCATTCTGTTGTTTTTTTTAAAATCATTCTATAACTTAATATTGGGGCAAGCAAAACAGTTATAAGCCCCAGTTCTATATCTCTGTGACACTGTGGAAGTGTAGAGGTCCACTTATATAAAACAGCTAGCATGATCTATGCACTTACACAGCTTTTTCATCTATAGTTCTCAAAATACTTTTAAATGATCACTAAACTTTATCCCAATTTCTCAGATTGGGTAACTGAGCCACAGGAAGGTTAATTGAGTTCTCTCAGGCCAAAGAGTAAGTTAATGCCAGAGTCAGAAATAGAACCAATTTCCCCTGATTCCCAATCCTATGCATAGTTCACAGCTGACATGTAAACCTACATACTGTAATATTTTTATTTATTACAGCACGTCAGGGATGTACACAATGAAAGTTGAGTGCAACTTCTGTCCTTACATTCTTTTTCAGTGGCTCATAATTTCTCTGAACAAATTTCAATATTTGTTCTCAGATCACAGGTGATTCTTGACCCCTCTGGAAAAGTGCAGGAATATTGGCTTGTCAAATTTTAATTTATGCCAAGATGAAAACTACTCTCTTTCTTCATATGTTCTGATTAGAAATTTTGCACACTGATAGTTCAAAGAGATTAAACTAGAAACCTCAAACTCTCTTGGAGATCTAATGTTCATATCAAATGTGAAGAAAATTAGTTTACAGTTTTAAAATTTCAAGTGTTTAAAGTAGCCATGTTTTTGCATGTTCACTTGTATATTACTAGCTGCTTTTTCTGTGGCTGTGTGGAATTTGGAACAATTCCAGTTTGTCATTTTTAAAGGTTCATAATTTTCAAATGGCCTAATTTTCCTCCAGTCTTGTTTGGTTTCAAATCTCAATTACACTGATAACACAAGCCAAGTTTTGTAGTGAACATATTAAATCAGCAAATTAATCTCCAACTTATAAAACCTTAACAAATGCATCCAGAAAATTTCAGGATGGTTCAAGGCTTGTGACAGCCAATGAATTAATAGGAAGTCAGTGGGATTCCAAATGGGAGCAGGGGTCAGCCCATGCAGTTTAGGAAAAGGACCAATATCTGAAACACTGGGCTCTTAATACGTAGCTAGAGAAATCTGTTCATCCACCATTTCAGTACGGCCACTACTAAGGTGAAGACATTATCTTTTATTCATTTTCTACGCAACCGTTTGGGATAGTAAGTAAAGAAAAATGCTATATTTAATTACTTTCAGGATAGGATAATATATATTTACCCACATTGGCAATTGACTGGGACACCAATACTAAAACCTTCACTGTAGTGAGATTGGAACTTTGTCAATGACCATGAGTGCTAAGCATTACTGTACATATCATTCTATACACAGCATCTTACCCTGTAACACCATTCAGGGATGTTGATTAAAGACTGAAACAGGGAGAAGACAAGGCAGGTGAGATATCTTTTTTTGGAGTATTGTTGGTGAGAAAGACAAGCTTCCATTTCATAAGCTTGATTCTGTCTCCAACAGAAGTTGGTCCAATAAAAGGTATTACCTCACACTTTGTCTCTCTAATATCCTGGGACCAACACAGCTAATGCAACACCACATACAGAGAGAAGGGTAACACATATTGAATCCACTACAACACTTACTATACTACCTTGGAGCTGATATTTTTTTCCAGAGCACTCTTCTCTTAATACTGACCTGGTCCAAACCTGCTTATCTTGTGAAATTTAACAAAATTATTACCTCTAGTTGAATGCCCGCAGGCCATAATAGACGTAGCTTGGGCTAGTTCCACGAAGGGACTTAAGCTCAACATTGAAACTTGTAACTTTAGCTCCTTCCTCTCCAATTGAATCCTCAACTCTGAGATAGGTGCCCAGGCACCTAATACAGTGCGTGGGGGAGAGCTCTTGGGATTTACAAGAGCTAGCATAATAAGCAGAGAGCCACGTACGGTAGCCAGGGAGTGTGATAGGTCCTAAGCTCCCTCCTCCCTCCGCCCCCACTATTCTAAAAGAGTTGGGCACCTAAATCTAGGCCAGAGGGAGGCACCTATTTCCACTTGGGATTCACAGCTGTGAACTGCCTCCTGGAGTTAGGCACATAAGCCAAGTCAACCTCTTTCTCATAAAAAAACTGAGGAGGAGGAGACCTTTTTGTACTATATAACCCAAAGGTTACAGCATACACAGGTCACAGAATAAGTTAATTTCTCTCAGGATGTGGGAGAGGTGTGTCTAAATCTCTACTCTGCCTGATTTGGACCAGGGCCACCCAGAGGATTCAGGAGGCCTGGGCAAAGCAATTTTGGGGGCCCCTTCCATAAAAAAGATTGCAATACTATACAATAGTATATTCTCATGGAGGCCCCTATGGGGCCCGGGGCAAATTGCCCCCCTTGCTCCCCCACCCCACGGGTGGCCCTGGGAAAAATAAACCTTCCGCATCTCAGCACAAACCCAGTTTTGAGAAAACTTCTTTACAAGGTATCACTGGTTCTCAGCATCAGCTACTGCTAAAAGGCACTAAAGCTCATTAAAAGGGTGGGACAAATATTTTCCATCAAAACATTTTTTGGATTGAAAACTAGGAGTTTTTAAAAACCAGAAAAAAATCACGGACAATGTCTGCTTTCCTTCAAAATTTGTTGTGTTTTTTTTTAATTGAAAAGCTGAAATTAGTCTGTCAAAACCTGAATGTGGTTTGGGGTTTCAGAAGTGTGTGGCCAAATATTTGATTTGATTGTTTAAAGAAACAATAAAAAAAAATCCAAAACTTTTGAACCACCTCAGCTTGTGACCAAACGCCTGAGCCCATCCAATCAGAGATTTTTCCAGGTTTCTGATACTCTGCTGGCTTCCTTGACTCATATCTGTCTCCATAACTTTGGGTTCATTTAGCTTAGAAGATAAGAACAGCCATACTGGGCCAAACCAAAGGTCCATCCAGCCCAGTATCCTGTCTACCGACAATAGACAATGCCAAGTGCCCCAGAGGGAGTGAACCTAACAGGTAATGATCAAGTGATCTCTCTCCTGCCATCCATCTCCACCCTCTGACAAACAGAGGCTAGGGACACCATTCCTTACCCATCCTGGCTAATAGCCATTAATGGACTTTACCTCCATGCATTTATCTGTTTCCTAGAGACTGGCTCCATGGGGTCCCTCAGATACTGGAGATGGTTACTGTGGGTTTGTCTTTAATATAGCTTAAGTACATACTCCATGAACTGAGCATTTGAGCTTGTTCCAGAATCTGGGATGAGCCTATGTTGTGAAAACTGAAATGCTCAAAATAGCACATGCATGTGAATGGACACAGGGTGCTAAAATTAAATTAACCCAGGGGTTCTCAAACTGGGAGATGGGACCCCTCAGGGGGTCACAAGGTTATTACTGGGGGTCATGAGCTGTCAGCCTCCACCTCGAACCCCGCTTTGCCTCCAGCATTTATAATAATGTTAAATATATAAAAAAAGTTTTTAATTTATAAGGTGGGGGTCACACTCAGAGGTTTGCTATGTGAAAGGGGTCACCAGTACAAAAGTTTGAGAACCACTGAATTAACCCCTCTGAAGCCTCAGGGAATGCAGGGGACGGGGGGGTCTCCCTTGGTAGGGTTGGAAAGGAGGTAGGTGGTGTAGGATATTGCTCTTCTCATGTGATGTGTGGCTAATTTTAAATGAAGCTACCCTCCCCTGACATGAATCTCCCTATGGCACTGAAATTAAATTTAGACTATAGTTTGGCATTTGAGAAGTGAAAGGGATGGTAGCCCTAATGGAAAAGCTAACAGCTTGGCTCTTCTGCAAGCCTCAAACTGCTGAATGAGCTTTAGGGTAGGGAAGGCTGCGCCTCCCAAACAACCTGTCCCTGTCCCCTATCTGACCCCCACCCACTTCCTGCCCCCCAACTGCCCACCCCCCTCAGAATCCCCAACCCATCCTGCTCCTTGCCCCCTCACTGTCCCCCAGATCTCCCCCCCACCACCCCACCCCTGCTCCCGGTCCCCTGACTGCCCCGACTCCTATCCACCCCTCCCACTGAGTCCTGACAGATCCCCGGAACGCCCATGATCCAACCGTGCCATTCCCTGTCCCCTGACTGCCCCCCCAACCTTGGCCCCCTCCCTGTCCCCTGACTGTCCCTGGGATTCCCTGCCCCTTACTCAACCCCCCAGCCCCTTACCCCCAACTCCCCTCTCACCCGGGGCCTCAGCGCACCTCATCCAGGAGTGTCCCTGAACAGCGCTGCAGTGTGGCTCCGGCGGGGCCTGAGCTCCCCGCTCAGAGCTGTGTGGTAAGGGGGCGGGGCTGTGAGCTCCAGCGGGGCCTGAGCTCCCTCTGCTTGGCCTGGAGCTCGCAGCCCCGCCCCCTTACCACGCGGCTCTGAGCGGGGAGGAGCTCAGGCCCCGCCAGAGCCACACTGCAGCGCTGTCCAGGGATGCTCCTGAATGCACTGAGGCTCCGGGAGAGTGTTGTAGGCCGGGTCAGGCTGGGGAGGGAGCCTCAGCCATTCTCGTGGGGCCCCTGTGGTGCCCGGGGGCTGGGGCAAATTTCCCCCCCCCAGCACCCCTGATTTAGACCAGTGACTTCAACCAGTATCTCCAACCTCACAGAACATAATCCTAAGCATTGGTTACAGGGTATTCTGGGGTGACACTCTCTCGGTCTCTCCTGTTGAAACCTGTTCCACTTTGCATGGCCTACTTAAATATTCAGTGAAGCAGAAACTGGACTCTCGGTCTCCCATGTGCCCTAGCCACTGGGCTATAGATTCCCTTTTACTCGTGCTCTAGCCTAGTGAATATTTAAGTATTTATACAAAATGGAACAGCACTACCTACTTCACTGGCTGTGTTTTGTGCAGGGCCCAATCTGATGAGCATGCTCTTAGGTGGCCTCTGAGTATGCCTAACAGATTGGGGCCTGCAGTCAAGATAAGGGGGAATGCCTACCTTAAGGATCCTGCTGGAGCAGCTAAGTGGCATTAGAATTTAGGCAGCTTTGTGCATGCCCACTGGCAGAAATTTAGGCACATAGGGACTTTACATGCTTACAGGATTAGGCATCAGCTGAGAAAGGGTTTTGATGATCTAAATTTTGGATGTACATGCTGAAATAGCGCCTACATCTCTTTGTTGATCAAGCCCATTAAGTTTTGGTTCACATGGAGCAGCTTGACTGGATTGTGTGTCAGTCATATACGACAAATCTTTTTGTTTATTTAATATACATTATTTATATCAGAGTACTGTTAACATCTTTACACTGAGCGCAGAATAATAGATAATTGAACGATGATACTCCAAGCTGAGTTATAATTTCTTCAGTACAGTAGGTGTATCTGACCTGACCTAGTTCCCAGAAACCATTTATTTGCTGACTGATCAGTAAAAGCTACAGTTAGGAGTAGAAAAGGGCAAATACGACCACTTTTCTGTTGCAATGCTTTGAGGTGGAAGTAGTTTGCTAATTAGACAAAAACAAGTTGACAAAATTTTACACTTGAGTAACTGAAAATAGGCTTGTGTGTCACAGGGCTTTTTACAAGTTCTTGACACTGATAAATGCTGAAAGACTGATGACATATAAATTAGTGTTATAAAGGCAAAGAAGCAATAAAATCAAGCTGACTTGATGTTATCTCCATTAAGGTTATTTTGATACCCTATTATTATGTATTGACTTTACCATCAGTTGTGTCATGGTAAGCAGTCTGATTCCACCCCAGTCTCCATGGAAAATGAATTTACATAATTGTTACATTTAAGGAGATATTCTCAATCATTGTACACACTTGCAGAATCCATAAGATATGTTTAACTAAATCAGTGGATTAGTGGTTGCAATAATGATTGCTCTAGTTGCTTATGTGAGATAAGGTTGTCTTTTTCAGAAATTATCGTATTTGTTGCTTTATCCACTACTTGTTAAAAGGTGTCATCATTTACAGATTACTATAGGGCAACCATGATGGCACAGTTGTGGTTCAGAGGCATTCTCATTGTACGCTATTGTCTTCAGGTACTTATAACTTTCTGGGGGAAAAAATATTCCCTGAAATAAGCAGAAATTTCTCATGGTTATGCTCATCCTAGTGATTATTTGATTTGCTAATATATTGTTTGGCCTGTTCTGAGTTATTTAAGTGTCTCAGAAAAAAGATTGACATGAGTCAAATTTTTCAGAATTTATCTTGGGCCAATTTACACCCCATTGCTATGCATATCAGAATGGGGACTGACAGGAGGTAAGTTCTCTGATATTCCCCAAAAGGAGTTTCAATCAGATTTTTCTGTGGGGAGGTAAGGGACAGGATGTCACCCATGTGGATCCCCCAAACTCCGTAAATCTCTGGGAACCTTCCGAAGACAAACAACCATGAACGTGAGGCATTTGCACGTCTGTACCAACTGCCTCCCTTCGCTTTCTATCTCTTTGGCAGGATGGCCCACATTGTCAGGAAATCTTTCATAAGCAGCTATCACAGCATATAGGTAGATCCATTGCAAACCTAAGAGACACTGCCATTGCATTACCTTTTGCACATTTCCTTCTAAAATTTGAGAGGATGATGCATTCCTCCCCCCCTTCTGATCCTATGCATACACAGTGAAGTACAGAGCTCCTGATTATGTATATATTCCACCATCAGGGGCGGCTCTAGAGCCCAGCGGGGCAAGCAGCTGCCTGGGGCAGGCATGACTGCGGACGGTTCGCTGGTTCCGCGGCTCGGCTGGACCTCCCGCAGGCATGACTGCGGCAGCTCAACCGGAGCCGCGAACCGTTCACAGCTGCGGGAGGTCCAGCTGAGCCGCGCGACCAGCGGACCCTCCGCAGTCATGCCTGCGGCAGGTCCGCTGCTCCCGCGGCTCGGGGGCGCCTCCCGGGCATCATTGCTTGGGGCGGCCAAATTTGTAGAGCCGCCCCTGTCCACCATGTATATCGCTGAACCTCTACAGAATGCATTTATAGAAACTATGCAACTCCCAGTGACTTCTGTGGGAGCTGGATAAGGCCTTATATGAATATCACTTTAAATATACACATGAAAATACATTACATTTTACATATACCATGAAAATAAATATATGACACTGGCCTATTTCAGTACGACAATTTCAAAAATATTTAACACTTTTCAATTGCCTTATATGATCAAAGCAATATGCAGATATGCAACAACAAATTCTCAGCTGCTCTCTGAGGTAGTCGGATGAACATTATTATTCCCTTTTTACAGAGAAAGAAAGATGAAGTGATTTGTCCAAGGCCATATTGTGAGTCCATGGCAGAGTCAGGATTGCCTGACTCCCAAGTCCACACTCATACAGCCATAGTGGCTTTCATAAACACAGATTCAGAATTCCAGATGTAGCATGCACATATGTATCTCAGATCTCACACTGAAACTTTTATTTCAATAAACAATCAATTTGTTTTCATTTCACTTTCTTCCTTTTATATTTATATCTGACCTATATACCTCTAATAATTTATTTTAATAAGCAATCGTGCACATTTTTTCACTTAAAAAATCAAAAATAAAGACAAATGACAGTTAAAAATGTTAGTGAAACATTATGACTGAGAATTTAAATGCACAAAAAGTAAGAAATTCAGAGTTATCTTTTCTTCAGCAAGCGTAATTTGTTTGTACATCTACATTAAGGGATACATTTGTGATAACATTGTATTTTCTGCTATGTACATTTAGTATGTGGGTGATTGGCAAAAAGTAATCTTCTTTCCCAAAACAGCCTCACTTGGATAGAAGCCCAATGTCAATTAAATACACCTTGAAATTGGCTAGTTTTCTATATTATTCTTTATTTAATGGGACAAAAGATACTGTTAAAGTAACTCAGAGTTTACTCTTTTTCTTGCATAACTATCTGACCAGCAGGAAGGGAGAAAGGTAGTGTGAGATAAAAAGGTTATGGGCATACAAATTCTATGCAGATATTAATTATTTTTATGAGTTGATATGCTTTAAAGTAACTTTTCTCTATCAAGATGAAAACTTTCCAAGATAAACTGTATGATTTATGGCCTAGTTCCTAAATATAAAGATTATTTAAAATTGTCTTGTTTGTAAGAAGAATGGTAACAGCTGGTTATAAGATGTTCTGAATTATTTCAAATCTTTCTGATGGATGAATGTTGATTTGCTGTCAGTAGGCCTTTTCAATTTACAGGATTTTGTGTGCACTTTCTGTAAAGTGTCGATATAATGCCATCATAAGACTTTCACCTAGACAAGGACATTTCATCTTCCTCAAAAGTGGTCTTGTGTTTTGATTTTTTGTGGGGGATGGGGATGGGGATGGGGAGGGGGATTGTGGCCTTGGCAATCTCTGGTATGTAAACACTGAATATTTTTAAAGTTGCTGACTTAAGCAGGACTTTTCCAAGTTGATACTAGGTAAGGTGACCTAATTCAAATCTGATTGGACCATGTTGCAGGGCTCCAAAGGAAGTCTTTATCTGATTTATCCAAAGGCATTTGATGGAGGTTGCAATACAAAGTGAGCAAAGCTCACAAACAGGGGCAGCTCTAGCAACTTCGCTGCCCCAAGCACGGCGGCACGCTGCGGGGGGCACTCTGCCAGTCGCCGGTCCCGCGGCTCCAGTGGACCTCCTGCAGACGTGCCTGTGGAGGGTCTGCTGGTCCCGCGGCTCCAGTGGACCTCCTGCAGGCACGCCTGCGGATGCTCCACCGAAGCCACGGGACCAGCGGACCCTCCGCAGGCACGCCTGCGGGAGGTCCACCGGAGCCGCCTGCTGCCATCCCGGCGACCTGCAGAGCGCCCCTTGCGGCATGCCGCCCCAAGCATGCACTTGGCATGCTGGGGCCTGGAGCCGCCCCTGCTCATAAACCATAAGAATCAAGGGTAAAGCTGAGAAGTCTCCTGGAAGGTGGGAAGATCCCAGATCCTGGGCTGCAGACCAAGCCTGAATGTCTACACTGCAATTACACAGCCCCTCATGGGTGCTGGAACAATTTATATAGTGGGGGTGCTGACAGCCATTGAATCAAACTCTAAACCCTGTATATGATTGAAACCACTTCAAGCTAGGGGGTGCAGCAGCATCCCCAGCACTCCTAATTCTAGCACCTATGCAGCCTCTTTACCCAAGCCCTTCAAGTCCAAGTTAGTTGACAAAGGGCCAGCCACGGTTGTTTAATTGAAGTGTAGACACACCCTAAGAATCCTAAGCAAATTGAAGCTGTCAGCTATAAAACTTTTAAGCAAGAGCTGTCAAACTTCCACTTAGGCCTGGTCTACACTACGCATTTATACCGAATTTAGCAGCATTAAACCAATTTTACGCTGCACCCATCCACACAACGAAGCCCTTTATATCGATATAAAGGGCTCTTAAAACCGATATCTGTACTCCTCCCCGAGGAGAGGAATAGTGCTCAAATCGGTATTGCCATGTAGGATTAGGATTAGTGTGGCCGCAATTCGACGGTATTGGCCTCCTGGAGCTATCCCACAGTGCACCATTGTGACTGCTCTGGAAAGCCATCTGAACTCAGATGCACTGGCCATGTAGACAGGAAAAGCCCCACGAACTTTTGAATTTCATTTCCTGTTTGGCCAGTGTGGAGAGCTCACCAGCACAGGTGACCACGCAGAGCTCATCAGCACAGGTAACAATGCAGTCTCCTGAGAATCGAAAAAGAGCTCCAGCATGGACTGCACGGGAGGTACTGGATCTGATTGCTGTATGGGGAGAAGATTCCATGCTAACAGAACTCCATTCTGTCCCTGCCTGCAGGTATATGGGATCTTGGGGAGCAATTACCGCACAGGTGTGGTGCAAATTAATTTCTTTATTAAAGGAAAAAGGGAGTGGTGAGAATTTAACAATGAAATATGATGGGATGGGGTGTATAGGGGGTTTACAATAGACAATGATGGTGTGTGTGGGGGTTCTTATTGAACAGTGTAGGGAGTTCTAACAGTGGGGTACAGTAAGTGGGGTTTAGCACAATGGGATACAGTACAGTTAATAAGCAACTCAACTTTATATAGGAACAGCTCCAGATACAGTGTGGAATGTAAAACATACCAAAAGGAAATGCAAAATAAAATAGTAGCTTCTATATAGAATGGTCAACAATCTTAGATAGAATGTATTAAGTGGTTGGTGGCCTTATACACAATGTAATACAATAGTATTAATGCAAATACAAAGTATATCAGAAAGGTGGAAGTAAAATGTGAATCACAGTGCAATAATACACTATGGGTGATAAGTGAAATTATGCAGTGTAGACTTAATTTGTGAGGCTGTGATAGCAAGAGTGTACCCAAAGGCTGGGTCAAGAAACAGGAGGGGGGGGGGGGAATGATAATGGCAACTGATGAGAGATGCAGCTGCAAGCAGCGAGAGACTCTGAAGCCCTGCGAGGTAAGGACAACAGAGCAGTGTGTGTGTGGGGGGAATTTGGGAAGTTCAGATGGTGATGCAGACACAGGGGAAAAAACAGCAAGGGGTTTGGGAAGTTCAGAGGTGATGCAGACACAGGGGGAAAAGGCAGCAAGGGGTTTGGGAAGTTCAGAGGGGGAGATTGGAGCAGCAAGAAACTTATCTATCCTCTACCTTAATCAAACTTATATAAAATGACAAGCAGCTTCTACAAAGTAACAAAACAGGTACAGAATACAATCAGGCAAATCTATTTAAATCTATCTTAACCAACGACTAGGCAAAACAACAAATATCACAGTTCTAAGCAAACTATAACAAGCAGCTATATGGAGCAACAAAACAACGAGCTATAGCAAGGCAGGTGAGACTTACAAGCTTTATAATCTTAACAAACTATGACTTATTAAACTAAAGAAACAAAACCTATGGTGCACCTTATGCTATGGGGAAGTTACAGAGGGCAGAGTGGTATGTGCCCAGAATACAGCTCCCAAGGCAGCCCCCAAGGAAGCCAAGGGAGGTGGCTGCAGCAGTGGATACAGCTGAAAACAGTGAGTCCAAGGCAAAGCCCACAGGAGCAGAGCTTAGCAGCAGCACAAACTTACTTTTAGAGGCAGAGTGCCACGGAGTCTAGGGGCTAGTCTACACTTACCTGCTGGGTCGACGTGGTGATTTCGACTTCTCGGAGTTCGATCTATCGCGTCTAATCTGGACACGATAGTTCGAACTCCCCGCGCTCCCCAGTCGACTCTGGTACTCCACCACTGCAAATGGCGGTGGCGAAGTCGACCTTGGAGGCGCGGACTTCGATCCCACGGCGTCTGGACGGGTAAGTAGTTCGAACTAGGGTACTTCGAGTTCAGCTACGCTATTCACGTAGCTGAACTTGCGTACCCTAGTTCGACCCCCGCCCTTAGTGTAGACCTGCCCTAAGAGAGAGGTTTTAAAACACAGACCAAGGTTTAGCTTGAGTCTGTGTGCTGGGGAGACAGAGCCAGCAGCTAAAATAATAAAACAAAAGTACAGAAAGTTTCACAGAGGGATTCTTACCAGCCCCCAAGGCAGCAGCAGAGGCAGAAGCAGCAAGAACATCAGAAGGCTTGGTACAGTCTAGATAATCAGGAGATCTCTCAGGCAGCAATTCGTTCTTCGTGGGGTTTTTTTTTCAAAAAACAGGGGTACGCTCAAAAATAAAACAAGAGCGGAGAAAGGACCCCCAGAACCCCCTGGCTGATCAGACCAGGCAGCAATGCAGGAACCTTTCTAAAGTCTGTTCAGAAAATGTCTGTTTATAAAGGCAAACCCAAGCAGCTTCCCACCAGTAACAATGATTGGCTCCCCCTCTTACAGGGAGGAGAGAAGGCAGGGAGGAGACTGCAGGCAGCCACAGGCATGTCTGGGCAAGTCCTGTGCAATAGGTGACTCAAAAGCACATGAGGTCTATGACTCATGCCCAGGATCTTAAAAACACAATAAGTCTTGCAGCTGTGGACATTGCCTACCCTACACCAAGCCCAGGTTTTAACAAGGTGATAACAGGACTAACCCTTTGAACAGGGCATTGGTCCCACTTAGCACAAGTGGCCATCCCTTTGAGAAGGGCAATGGCTCTTGTTAAACAACTTAAGGGGCCCTCCCTTTGAGAAGGGCAGAGGCCCTGATAAACAACTTAACAGCCAGGGAGGGGCGGCCACAGAGGAGAACAAGAACAAAATGGAGTAAGGGGACAGCTTTAAGAAACAAAATGGAGCTGTAACAGACACGTTCCAAAAGACGAAATGAAAAAACATTTGAAAAAATTTCCAAGGCCATGATGCACAGAGGCCACACCAGGGACTCAGCACAGTGCCGTGTGAAAGTTAAAGAGCTCAGACAAGCCTACCAGAAAACCAAAGAAGCAAACGGAAAGTCTGGGGCAGGGCCAAAAACATGCCGCTTCTATGCTGAGCTGCATGCAATTCTAGGGGGGGTCCACCACCACCACTACCCCACCCCTGTCCGTGGATTCCGAGGTGGGGGTGGTAATCGCAGCCATGGCTGAGGATTCTGTGGACGGGGAAGATGAGGAGGAAGAGGAGGAAGAGCTTGTAGGGAGCACACAGCACTCTGTTCTCCCCAATAGCCAGGAGCTTTTTCTCACCCTGATGGAATTACCCTCCCAAGCAACTATCCCAGACAATGAAGCCATGGAAGGGAACTCTGCTGAGTGTACCTTGTAAATATAAGACATGGTTTAAAAGCAAGTGTTTTTTAATGATTAATTTGCCCTGAGGACTTGGGATGCATTCGCGGCCAGTACAGTTACTGGAAAAGTCTGTTAACGTGTCTGGGGATGGAGCGGAAATCCTCCAGGGACATCTCCATGAAGCTCTCCTGGAGGTACTCCAAAAGCCTTTGCAGAAGGTTTCTGGGCAGCGCTGCTTTATTCCGTCCTCCATGGTAGGACACTTGACCACGCCATGCATGTAGCAAGTAATCTGGTATCATTGCATGACAAAGCCTAGCTGCGTATGGTCCCGGTGATTGCTGGCATTCAAGCAACATCCGTTCTTTATCTCACTGTGTTATCCTCAGGAGAGTGATATCGTTCATGGTAACCTGGTTGAAATTCAGGAATTTAAGTAAGGGGACAGAGATGGCCGTTCCTTCTGGGCTGTTTACCTGTGGCTTAAAAGAAATCCTTCCCTGCAGGTAGCCAAGCGGGGGAAAGGGGGGGGCATGATTGGCGCTGAGCTTTTCCGTGTTTGGCTAGCAGGGATCTTTCCTGCTACCAGCCATGCAGTTGGGGCGGGGGGAAAAGGGGTTTGTTTAGCAGTGATCTTCCATGATACCAGCCACGGGGTGGTTTCTGCTGCTGCACGTAAACAGGAAAGAAGCAGCACTCAACGGTAACACCAAAGCTGCAGGCACTCAATATTAAGATGCAAAATGCGACCTTGTAGTGAAGACACATGTGCTATGTAAGGTGAATAGTGTTGTTCACCATGAAAGAGTATGACCATTGTTCTCTAAAATGTATCTTTTTATATACTTCTCTCCCGTTTTTCCCTCCCTCATGCAGCTGCAAATTTTTCAAGTCTCCAATCTGTCCCGAAGGCTATCTCAGATAAGGTGGCGGAAAAACAAGATGCGAGAAGAAATGTTTTCGGAAATCATGGAAGTGACCCGCAATGAAAGAGCTCATCTGAATGAGTGGAAGGACGTGGTAGCAAAGTACAGGAAAGATGCCAGTGACCGTGAGGACAGGAGAGACGAACGTGAGGACAGGAGAGACGCTCGAGATCAGAGGAGAGATGCTCGAGATGAGAAGTGGCGGCAGGAAGATCAGCGGTGGCGGGATGCAACTCTGGGGCTGCTGCGTGATCAAACTGACATGCTCCGGCGTATCATATGATGGAGCTTCAGGAACGGCAGCAGGATCACAGAGTGCTGCTGCAGCCCCTGTATAACCACCCTCCCCCCTCACCATGTTCCTTAGCCTCCTCACCCGCCAGACGAGTAAGAACTCGTGGGGGTAGGCTCCGTGCACCCGTCCACTCCACCCCAGTGGACAGCCCAACCAAAAGACTCTCATTATTATGAAAAAATTTTAGTGGCCTTTTCCTTCCCTACTATTCTCCTCCCAAACCCCACCCGGGCTACTTTGTCAGTTCTCTCCTTTTTATAATTAAGTAATAAAGAATACATGATTTTTAAACGAGAGTGACTTTATTTCCGTAGAAAGCAAGCTATGATTGAAGGGCGGGGTGGCTTACAGGGAATGAGTCAATCAAGGGGCGGGGGGTTTCATCAAGGAGAAACAAACACAACAGTCACACTGTACCCTGGCCAGTGATGAAACTGGTTTTCAAAGCTTCTCTAATGCGCACTGCTTCCTGGTGTGCTCTTCTAATCGCCCTGGTGTCTGGCTGTGTGTAATCAGTGGCCAGGTGATTTGCCTCAGCCTCCCACCCCACCATAAAGGTCTCCCCCTTACTCTCACAGAGATTGTGGAGCACACAGCAAGCAGCAATAACAATGGAGACATTGGTTTGGCTGAGATCTGAGCGAGTCAGTAATGTGCACCAGCGCGCCTTTAAAGGGCCAAATGCACATTCTACCACCATTCTGCACTTGCTCAGCCTGTAGTTGAACAGCTCCTGACTACTGTCCAGGCTGCCTGTGTATGGCTTCATGAGCCATGGCATCAAGGGGTAGGCTGGGTCCCCCAGGATAACGACAGACATTTCAATATCCCCAACTGTTATTTTCTGGTCTGGGAAGTAATTCCCTTGCTGCAGCCGTTTAAACAGAGTAGTGTTCCTGAAGACGCGAGCGTCATGAACCCTTCCCGGCCATCCCATGTGGATGCTGGTGAAACGTCCCTTGTGATCCACCAGTGCTTGCAGCACCATTGAAAAGTACCCCTTGCGGTTTACGTACTGGGTGCCCTGGTGCTCCGGTGCCAAGATAGGGATATGGGTTCCATCTATCGCCCCACCACAGTTTGGGAATCCCATTGCAGCAAAGCCATCCACTATGACCTGCACATTTCCCAGAGTCACAACCTTTCGTAGCAGCAGCTTAGTGATTGCTTTGGCTACTTGCATCACAGCAGCCCCCACAGTAGATTTGCCCACTCCAAATTGATTCCCGACTGTCTGGCATTGCAAGCTTCCAGAGGGCTATCGCCACTCGCTTCTCAACTGTGAGGGCTGCTCTCATCTGTGTATTCTGGCGCTGCAAGGCAGGGGAAAGCAAGTCAAAGTTCCATGAAAGTGCCCTTACACATGCGAAAGTTTCGCAGCCACTGGGAATCGTCCCACACCTGCAACACTATGCAGTCCCACCAGTCTGTGCTGGTTTCCCGGGTCCAAACTCGGCGTTCAATGGCTAGAATCTGCCCCATTACCAGCAGGATCTCCAAAGTGCAGGGGCCCGCAGTTTGACAGAATTCTGTGTCCATGTCCTCATCACTGTCGTCACCGCACTGCCGTAGCCGCCGCCTCCCCGCCTGGCTTTTCAGGTCCCGGTTCAGCATTGACTGAACGAGAATGCGCGAGGTGTTTAAAATGTCCATGATTGCTGTCTTGAGCTCAGCAGGGTCCATGCTTGCCATGGAATGGCGTCTGCACAGTTCACCCAGGAAAAAAGGTGTGAAACGGTTGGCTGCTGCTGCTTTCATGGAGGGAGGGGTGAGGCTGTACCCAGAAGCACCCGCAACAATGTTTTTTGCCCCATCAGGCACTGGGATCTCAACCCAGCATTCCAATGGGCAGGGGAGACTGCGGGAACTATGGGATAGCTACCCACAGTGCAACACTCAGGAAATCAACGCTAGCCTCGGTAGATGGACGCACACTGCCGAATTAATGTGCTTAGTGTGGCCGCGTGCACTCGATTTTATACAATGTGTTTTAAAAAACCAGTTTCTGTAAAATCGGAATAATCCCGTAGTGTAGACGTACCCTTAGAGTTTCCTGTTAAGGCCTGTATTATAATATCTCTGTTTGGAATGGGTGAAGAAATGGATTAGCTATCACTCAAGAACTGACATCTAAGGAGGAAGTTTTTATTGACTTTGAGGATGTTGTTTAGACATTAACCAAATAAGTTGTTTTCAGTATCTAAATATTTTGACTGACTTTGCTAAAATTCTTTAGTTGGGGTTCATAATCAAACAGACAGACACCTCCTGAGATCCCTTTTTTAGGATTTACAAGGATTGATCTGTGTTGTATTAATCTGATGATTTAACTAATTTGATATAATTCAAACCCAATATTAAAGATCACTTGTTGATTTGATCTTGATTTGATAGTTGTATTGCTTTGCTCTCCATTTAGTAGTGTTAGTAATAGCTTAGCTTTGGTGATATATGTTCTTGATTTTATTTTGTTTCTTTACTAGCTTTAATAAAATTTATAAAACTCATACTGAGTTATATCTCTTTCAGTAAGCAAGATGGTGCAGAACCTTGGGGACCTAGGTGGATATTGGCCAGTTAACTAAAAATTAGGGCTGTCAAGCGATTAAAAAAATTAATTGTGATTAATTGCACTGTTAAACAATAGTAGAATACCATTTATTTAAATATTTTTGATGATTTCTACATTTTCAAATATATTGATTTCAATTACAACACAGAATACAAAGCGTATAATGCTCACTTTATATTTATTTTTGATTACTAGTATTAGTACTGTAAAAAACAAAATAGTATTTTTCAATGCACCTAATACAAGTACTATAGTGTAATCTCTTTATCAGGGATTGGCAACTTTTGGCACGTGGCCCACCAGGGTAAGCACCCCGGTGGGCCAGGCCGGTTTATTTACCTGCTGTGTCCGCAGGTTTGGCCGATCACAGCTCCCACTGGCCGCGGTTCGCTGCTCCAGGCCAATGGTGGGGGTGGGAAGTGGTGGCCAGCACATCCCTCGGCCCGCGCCGCTTCCCATAGCCCCCATTGGCCTGAAGCGGGAAACCACGGCCAGTGCCAAAGGTTGCCGATCCCTGCTCTTTATCATGAAAGTTGAACTTACAAATGTAGACTTATGTACAAAAAACCTGCATTCAAAAATAAAACAATGTCCCTTCATTCTTCAACCACCATTCCAGGGGACATGCATTCATGCTGATGATGGGTTTTGCTTGATAACAATCCAAAGCAGCTTTCTTTTTTGGTGGTTTGGGTTCTGTAGTTTCCACGTCAGAGTGTTGCTCTTTTAAGACTTCTGAGAGCATTCTCTACACCACATCCCTCTCAGATTTTGGAAGGCACTTCAGATTCTTAAACCTTGGTCAAGCGCTGTAGCTATCTTTAGAAATATCACATTGGTACCTTCTTTGCGTTTTGTGAAATCTGCAGTGAAAGTGTTCTTAAAATGAACAACATGTGCTGAGTCATCATCTGAGACTGCTACTGTAATGCCGACAGACTCCAGTCATGAGCAGGCGGGATCAAACCTGGGACCTCTGGAATTTAATGCATGAGCCCCTGCTGCATGACCTAAAAGCCAACTGGCTGTTAGCTAAGGCTGTAGAGCTGTGTGTGTGTGTCTCTGTCGCTTGTGTCTTGGTGCCACTAGATGGGACAGAACACCACACCCAGGAGATGTGTGGGTTACATACTTCCCCTAACTGAGGAAGGGTGTCCCGAGCTTCAGAGTCTTCCCAGTTGAAATCCTGGCTGAGCCCCAACTTGTAATGCTGACAGACTCCAGTCGTTTGCAGGCCGGATCAAGCCTCTGGAGCTTAGTGCATGAGCCTCTACCGCATAAGCTAGAAGCCAACTGGCTCTTAGCTAAGGCTGTAGAGCAGACTCATTAATCTCTTTTTAAAGTGGTCTCGGAGCCACTAGATGGGACAGAACACCACACCCAGAAGGTGTGAGGGTTACACTATAACATAAAATATGTGGCAGAATGTGAATAAAACAGAGCAGGGGACATACAATTCTCCCCCAAGGAGTTCAATCACAAATTTAATTAATACATTTCTTTTAACAAACGTCATTTGCATGGAAGGATGTCCTCTGGAATGGTGGCAGAAGCATGAAGGGGCATACAAATGTTTAGCATATCTTGCACATAAATACCTTGCAATGCCAGCTACAAAAGTGCCATGCAAATGCCTGGTGACATTGTAAATAAGAAGAGGGCAGCATTATCTCCTGCAAATGTGAACAACCTTGTTTGTCTTAGCAATTGGCTGATCAAGAAGTAGTACAGTACTGAGTGGTCGTGTAGGCTCTGAAGTTTTACATTGTTTTGTTTTTGTGTGCAGTTATGTATCAAAAAAATTCTACATTTGTATGTTGCACTTTCATGACAAAGAGATAACACTAAAGTACTTGTTTGAGGTGAATTGAAAAATACTATTTCTTTGATTTATAATTTTTACAGTGCAAATATTTAGAATAAAAATATACACTTTGATTTCAGTTACAACATAGAATACAATATATATGAAAATGTAGAGAAACATCCAAAATATTTAATAAATTTCATTTGGTATTCTATTGTTTAACAGTGCGATTAAAACTAAGACTAATTTTGCGATTAATTTTTTTATCACAATTCCTTTTTTTGAGTTAATCGTGTGAGTTAACTGAGATTAATCGAGAGCCCTACTAAAAATCTGCCCAACTCCTGCTAGTTAACCTTAGGTCCTCACAAAAGACATGTTATGCTTTTACTTTGACAAGGGTGCTCAGCTGATACCTAATGCAACAAATACAGTGGGTTACAAAACATGAACAACTTTAAGCTGTCCAGAATGCAGAACCAGTAGAAAGAGTTTAATCAGAGGGGGCAAAAAAGCTTATAGAGGAGCAAGGGACAGGACTCGGTAGGGGTGCCAGGTGACATCTTCCTACTCTTAGTCCACATTTTCAGACACATGAAAGAGGAGCCTGGTGACTATTATAATGGGACAAGTGGTAGGATGACAGAACAAATGGGGAGAGGGGAAAGTCATCAGTTTTACTTTGGGTTGAGAGTAAAAGGATTCCATGGTCTTACAACACACATATAATGTAAATGGAAGCTTTCAAAACTAAGAGCAAAATTTAATAGCAAATATTCACATGGGGTAAAATCTCTTAACAAAACCTGACATTGGCAGTTGCTATACACATATCACCTATTAGGTCCACTCAAAATGAAAGGTGCTTGCTTTTTTTATATATATTTGTGTTATACAAAAGTATCTTTATTAATTAAATAAACATTTTTGAAATAAGAACATTAGCAATATCCAGTACAATTTTTAAAAGGCCTAACAATGCCTAATAGCAGGCAAAATAATTTGCAGTTTGTGCTTATAGCAATATGTTCAAAAGTAAGTTGTGCTTTTCTTTTTCTCTAATGGTCTGGGTGTTTCTGGCAGTCATTGTCATTGCAAACTAATATTTGAAATGCCAGACTGTCTGATATATTCTGTCCTTCATCATTGTGACTCACTACTGCTATAATTTTTTTCTTTGCTGCTGCAGCAGCACTAACCATGCTAGAAGTTACTACTGGGCTCTGCCTCACCAGAGACAGTTGCTCAGATTACTAAATAGTTAATGATTATGTTTTCAATGAACATCTCCTAGTTCAGATGTTTATCTGAACCTGGTAGTCAAATGATATCTTTTCCCATCCTCTGCTTTCCTTCAGAGCATCTCTCCCTCCACCTGCCCCTTTCTATTTTCCTCCTAGGGCCACAGATCTTGGTTTCATCTTTGATCTCAAACACTAGTCACCTCCTGCTGTAACCACTGCAGTCTTGTGTTTTATGGTCTCCATAAATCCCATTTTTTTTTAAACTTTATTAAGTCCAGATTTCCATGACCACACAATTTGCTCACATCAGAAACCACATTTCCTGTCAACTTTGTTGGCTTCCTATTCTTCCTAACCATCTCAAATCTAATTTTTGATTATTTCCTGATTTTCAATAGCTTCCATGGAGTTGCTGCTCCTCTTTTTTTGTAAATCATAGATAATATACCTATTTCCCCGCCTACCTATTCTGTTTTTGCAGTTTTCGCTTCCTTTATCATCCCTTCTTTTGTAAAATCTCAGTTGGGTATCACTATTTCACAACTGCTGCTCTTTCTCTCTGCGATATTTCCCTTTCCAACATCTGAGCCACTGAATCATTCCCCTCTCTTTAAATCTCACCTTAAAACCTTTTTCTTCTGAACTTTTGTTTGGCTCTGTGTTTTGTGCTAACATCTTCAAATGATGTTATATAAAAATTGTGGTTCACTGTATTTATTACTTAGAAAGTAAGGGACTAACAGCATAGGCTAGACACACATATACTCCTACCAGCAGATGTTTTGCAACTTCTGCCAACAACTATATCTGTATGTATCATGAGCAGAAACTAGTCATGTTGCCAATTTGTTCAAAATTGTGATAGATTTTAACAATGTCTTAGCAAATTTGTGCATTCCTTAAAGGATCATTTTCAAGAAACTACAGACCTCTCTCTTTACTTTCCAAGCTGTCTGATTGTCAGTGTCAGTATTTCTCATCATGAATGTAAGTTTCATTTTGAGAAAGCATATCATAGTTTGTGCAATTTATGTTTGGCTCATGAGCTTTCCCTTTTGCTATAACAACAGCTTGTCAAACAATCCAAATAATAATACATTCATAAATAATAATAATAATAATAATAATAATAATAATAAAGTCACTTCAATACCTATAATTATTGGCTCTGGCCATACTGACATCTCTTTTGAGTTTGGATTCTGTGACCAGTCAGAACTAAGAAACAATTCAAATTTCAAACACTGGTTATTGAACAGCAGGAAAGAATAAACAAATTGCACAAGTAATTTAATCAAATTTCAAATAATGAATAAATGTGAGAAAACTGCAGGACCCTGAATCTTCATTGGCTGTTAGCGCTAAAGGACATATGCCACATCAGAATAGTAAGAATAGCAGTATCAACATAATGTAAATCTGGAATTTTCAAAGATAAATGACACTATAGCTTCACACAAACATTATCCTTATTAAAGATTATAGGTATTTGCATCCTTCCCAAGATCATGTACTTCAGATGCAAGACAAATAAAGAGTCATTATTACACTAGTCTACAATTTTTGAGAAGTCGTCTGCTTCAGAGATAAAATGTGCTATTTATTATGTATTTTGATTTGCTCTATTCAAATATGACAATTAAAACAACTGATAGGCTACTGTTTCTAAGATATTTAAGTTTTTACATTTTATGTCTATGTATATTGTGTAGATAGTAGAGTTTTAATCATAAATTGTAAACCTAGGTCTTTTCATGTGTTTATGGTTGCTTTACATGATAATATTTCTCCTGTCCTGTTTATGTAACACTTTAAAAATCAGCAAAAGGGTTATATAACTAAAACTTATTATGAAACAAAAGGCAAAAAACTGTTATGTACATAGTTTAGTCCTATTCAGTGTCTACTCGGCGCTTCTTGTCTTGTCTCTTGTATTCATTAAATGGAGCATCTCTTGTCACTGTCCAGCAATAGTCTGCAAGCATTGATGGGCTCCATTTGTCCTGATAGCGTTTCTCCATTGTTGCAATGTTCTGGTGAAATCGCTCGCCGTGCTCGTCGCTCACTGCTCCGCAGTTCGGTGGAAAAAAATCTAGATGAGAGTGCAAAAAATGTATCTTTAGTGACATGTTGCAACCAAGGCTTTTGTATGCCTTGAGGAGGTTTTCCACCAACAACCACTGTAGTTGTCTGCCTTGTTGTTTCCGAGAAAATTTATTGCCACTAACTGGAAGGCTTTCCATGCCGTCTTTTCCTTGCCACGCAGTGCATGGTCAAATGCATCATCTCAAAGAAGTTCATGAATCTGAGGACCAACAAAGACACCTTCCTTTATCTTAGCTTCACTTAACCGTGGAAATTTTCCATGGAGGTACTTGAAAGCTGCTTGTGTTTTGTCAATGGCCTTGACAAAGTTCTTCATCAGACCCAGCTTGATGTGTAAGGGTGGTAACAAAATCTTCCTTGATTCAACAAGTGGTGGATGCTGAACACTTTTCCTCCCAGGCTCCAATGACTGTCGGAGTGGCCACTCTTTCTTGATGTAGTGGGAATCTCTTGCACGACTATCCCATTCGCAGAGAAAACAGCAGTACTTTGTGTATCCAGTCTGCAGACCAAGCAAGAGAGCAACAACCTTCAAATCGCCACAAAGCTGCCACTGATATTGGTCATAGTTTATGCACCTCAAAAGTTGTTTCATGTTGTCATAGGTTTCCTTCATATGGACTGCATGACCAACTGGAATTGATGGCAAAACATTGCCATTATTCAGTAAATCAGCTTTAAGACTCGTCTTAGATGAATCAATTAACAGTTTCCACTCATCTGGATCGTGAACGATGTTGAGGGCTACCATCACACCATCGATGTTGTTGCAGGCTACAAGATCACCTTCCATGAAGAAAGATGGGACAAGATCCTTTTGACGGTCACGGAACATGGAAACCCTAATATCACCTGCCAGGAGATTCCACCGCTGTAGTCTGGAGCCCAACAGCTCTGCCTTACTCTTGGGTAGTTCCAAATCCCTGACAAGGTCATTCAGTTCACCTTGTGTTATGAAGTGTGGTTCAGAGGAGGAGGATGGGAGAAAATGTAGGTCCTGTGACATTGATGGTTCAGGACCAGAAGTTTCATCCTCTTCCTCTTCCTCGTCTGACTCAAGTGAGAATGATTCTGGTGCATCAGGAACCGGCAGTCCTTCTCCGTGGGGTACTGGGTGTATAGCTGATGGAGTGTTTGGATAATGCTGATATAGGGCAATTTGTTCAGCGGAGTGATGTAAGCTTCATTATGATTGCATCATCCATGACTTCTAGGAATAACATGATGCAATTCATATCATGTATGACGCAATACCAGCTTCAGATTGCATCATTCATTGTTTTGCCTAAAAAGCAAGTACTGTCCAAACCCAGTCATAGATTTATTCATAGATCCAGTCAAAGATGTATTTTAGTCATTTCTGGTTTAAATTGAGATCCCTTCCCTTTCTAACTCACTTATTCTCCGCTATTCCCAAGTCAAGGGTCATATATACTGACCCAATAGCATATATTGAAAACTAGAGCCAATCAACAATTTTAAGCATCATTTTCGTTCTCAGTGACCTAGAATTAGTTAAGTTTGACTACATTTATTTCAGAAGCATTTTGGCTGTAGAGCAGTGTTATTGGCATTTATACTAACTCACTTACCATCTCTCACTACTTTAATTTGTAATATTGTAAGGCTGGCTTGACATGAATAATTGGACATGGGTGATGCCTCATTTCTTGGGAGACAGGATTAGAGAGGTAAATGGAGGAGCAGTATCCTTGTACTTCCTTGTGCTCTGAAATTTCTCTAACCAAAGTCAAAAACAACATTTTCTCATAAATCCCCTCTCTCAGAATCTTCAGAAATAAGGATATTTCTCCTCTTCTACATTCATCAGCCCTAATCTAAATGATCTGTCATCTTCCAAGCTGGTTTCATGTATTTCTCTAATGTACTTCTCTCTATAGGCATATGGCTATAATTCCAATTTTCTTCGAAAACTTCTTCTATGGTTTGTATAGACAATTTACTATCCCTCTGTTTTTAAGCATATTTTCTCCTATATCAGTGTCTATAAATCCCATTTTGATATAATTTAATTTCCACATGTTCTTTTACCTCTCTGTCATCCAACCCTTTATACATATTTCATTCTCCTTTTTCTTCCATGTGTATTATTAGTATACTTAGAATTCACATAGCTCTTTTCATTGATGTCAAAGTGCTTTGCAAAGGATGTTAAGAATAATTATTCCCGTTGTACAGATAAAGGAGACACAGGCAAAGAGAGATGAAATAATTTTCCCAGGGTCACACAGTGAATCAGTGTCAGAGCTGGGAAGTGAAATTTGATTTCATAACTCTCTATCTAGTACCCAATCTACTGAATCATGTAGCTTTTCACATCTGATTCTCCTTGCTGCAAACCCTATAGAAACTGCTCCTCTGTTAGCAAATTTTGTCTTATTTTTCCTGCTAGAATAGCATCATCTTCTTTGTTAAGCTTTAATCAGTCTCATGGGTTAAGGAACGCTAATGATACCGAACACCCCACACAAGTGTACTTCAACCTGTCATATTGTCACTCAAATGACTCATCCAGGTTTCTAATAAGTGTTTGCCTGTCTGGTTCCTCAGCAAGTCATATTATAGCTTGAGAGGAGAAAAACATCCTTGAATTTTTGTTACTAAGGTGCCTTATTCTGTAAATTTGTTTTACGGGGCATCTAGTCCATTTCTTTCAAAACAAATAATTATGCTAATCCAGAATGGACCTTCCCAGCCCTGATAAGAGTTTGCTCATCTAAATGTTTTTATCATAGATAATTATAAAGATGAGCACTAACCATCAGAGCACCCCATAGTGTCAGAATGTGATGTTATAGAAGTCTTCACCTCTAACTCTTTCTGGTGGCCATTTCTTTGACCCAGTGATGGCCTATCTAACTCTGGATCTTCTGTGGCCTGGCCTCCAGCCAGGACACTTAAAAGTTCTATCCCCTTCTGGGTTAACAAAGGTCCAACTATAAATCTGAATAAATCCAAACTAATAATTCTTCTGCCCCTCTTGGGCTATTTTGAAGTCTTCTGCTTTCGCTGCCACACCTGGGCCCCACTGAGTTCCTCCTATACAGCTTATTTCCCAGGAGGATTCCCTGGGGCCTTTCTTTCCCAGGGACTCTGGCAGTTTACATTAAGGAGCTTCCTGTTCCTTACAAGCCCTATCTCAGGGCCGCCCCAAAAGAAGCTCCCTCTGGGTCTCTTCCAGCTTGACTTTCCCAGGCCCTTATCTGAGAAGGAACTCCCTTTGCTCTTCTCTACTGGTCTCCTTTCTCACAACTGAGTTCACTTGAGCTCTGCTTTCATCCCCTGCAGCTGGGGAAAGACATTGTAATTAAGAAACCATTATACTCAGTTGGGGGATAGCTGGCTGGTCACAGGCAAGGATGAGTCTGGCTTCTTGTAAAGGGCCAGTCAGCCTGTGATAACACCTGGGAGGCCAAGAACTGGTTGAGACAAAGTACTGGCTGTATACTTTATTCAGGCATTCACCACTACCATCAGCCGACTTCTTCCATTTCTCATGACTCCCTTTGATCACCTTGATCGATTGGTCCTTCAGCTCTCATACTGATTGTGCCAATCACAACATGTCTTCCATTCTTCTCTTATCCTCATGACTCCCCCCATTTTTTTAAATAATGCTTTCAATTATTCAGTCCATCGCTTTTACTGAAACTTCTCAATTTAGCATCCAGATATTTTTCCTGTTTTCTGCAGTATGATGAAAACTCCCTTACAGCTTCTATTCCTCCATCACAAGGGCTATATATATTCTATTTCTAATAGTGTGGACCACATGTTGATAAGGAGATTATCTCATGGACTACTTCTCCTCCCATTCCTGATATGGACTACCTCCCCTTACAATTGCTAATGAGAAAAAGTAATAGGAAAGTATTGTTAGTGGTTTTTAATATAGATGTAAACAAGGAGAAAGAACTGGCACCATGTGATCAGCCAGTTTTCCTATCACTGCTTTCCATGGCCCAGTGGTGGTACATAGACAACAATTTGAGTACCATTGCTCTGTTTCATCAGCACCTTTCTTCTTGCCAGGCACTTAATTGGTTTGGCAGGCACTGAATTTAGAGCTTGAGATGCTAAGACATTTGCACGTGAGTGCATGTTACATTCTCCAGTTGGATTGGTACTTTCTATATAATATTGCATCATCTTCCAGTGTTGCTCACTTCATCTCCTGGTTAGTGTTTTAGAAAATGTAACACATATTTTACATAGCAACACTAATCCTTTAAACAAACACTGCAAACAATTATTAAATATACAACATTTTACTTCACTTCCCCACAAACTAAAAAGCAGTTTTACTTGAAATATTTTTTTATTTTTGTTTCTTTTTCCAAAAGGCAGCAGAAAACAACAAAAGAAGAAAGTAATTTTACTCATAGCAAATATGAACCAAGTTAGAATGAATATTAAAACATCCAATGTTATATAAGGAACAAATCACCAACACACAACAAACCACAATCTTCAAAATCAGTCATGCAAAGACTGAATTAAGGAACAGACATCAAAAGAAGAAAATCTCTTATATGGCATGTCACATCTCTTATTCAAATAAATACAAAGACAAGCTTTACCTTTCAGACAGGATACAAATCTATAACAAACCTATAACATTGTTCGTAGGAACACCAGAATTATCATATCATAGCAGACTGGTAGACCGTTAAGTCTGGAAGATTCTTCAGAGTAATCTTACAATGGATAATTCTAGAATAACCTGTCCATCGGGAAAGTTTCTTCCTAATCCTTCTAGGCATTTAGTGATTAGTTTATGCTCTGAAGCATGAATTTATTCCTCATAATATAATTATGGATGGTTTTTACTGGTCTACCAGAGTTTGTGCTCAGTCCAAATTCCTTTTGCACCTAAAACTCCCACAGCAGCCAAAAGAGCTAAAGGGTTCTGTTTCCCTCTACCTTGAGTGTTGCGGGGATGGGAAGCAGGGAAGGGTGAAGGTTGTGCTAGGGTTAAGTTGAAGTAGCTTGAAGCTGCCTCCAGACTTGGCGGGGAAGACATCTCCCTGTTCTCCTTTATGTGTCTCATTGGTGTCCAGGAATTCAATATTTGAAACTAAGGGCCAATTCTTCAGCCCACTTGCTTGGATTTGGCACTGCATTGAATATTTGGCTGTTAGTTTCAAATGCGTCATTATATTTTCAGCACTGAGTTATCTTTATCTTCTATAAATAGACTTAATCCAATGCAAATATTTGAACAACACTTCAGTGAAATAGAAAACATTCAGAATTATGTCCAATATTCAGGAAAGCTTGCATGCACATAGGTCTTGATGTGAACTACTTAATGCACTTGGTTTGAATTTCACAATCCTTAAATTAAATGTTGCAAGTCAGTTTTAGTTACAGATTCTGATAGTCTTGCTCATATGGAATAACAAATTACTTCCCAAAGAGTCCCACTAAAGAGAATGGAACTACTTGTGGAATAGGGTGCTACCCAACCTGCATAAGGTATCAGAATCTGGCTCTCAATATATTTTCAATAAACAAGTGAAAATGTGGGAGCTATAATGTGGAGAAAAATAATACCTCAAAGTTAACAGGAAAGTTTGCTGAAAACCATGTAACTTAGTACACTGTGGATCAAGTTTATTCCTAACTAATCTCTGCTTAGTCCACTACAGGTTTGCAGTGCATAAGGAAGGAGAGATTACTCACCTTGTGCAGTAACTGGAGTTCTTCAAGATGTCTGTCCCTAAAGGTGCTCCACTTCAGGAGTACATGTACCCCTGCCCCTTTGAATCAGAGATTTACAGTAACAGTGCCCATTCAGCTGCTCATGTGCCTTACATAGCCTCATACTATGTATCGAGGATACATAAGGCTGCTCAGGCAAATCACCCTCAGTTCCTCCTATACTGCAAAGTCCCACAAAGGAAATTTCAAAGCAGAGAGGAAGAAAGGAGGGTAGTGGAGCACCCATAGTGGGACACATCTTGAACTCCAGTTACTGTACTCTTCTTCTTTGAGTAGTGTCACTATGCATGCTCCACTTCAGGTGACTCCCAAGCAGTATCCCCATAGGGAGAAGTGAGCATTGGAGAGACTCTAATGCTGATGATAGAACTGCCTTACCAACTGCAGCATCTGATCTAGAGGCATGAACCAAAGCATAGTGCTTAGAGAAAGTATGTACTGAGGTGCAGATTGCAGTTCTGCAAGTTCCAGTGAGTGGAACATTCTTGAGCAATACCACAGAAGTAGACAAAGACCTTGTAGAATGGGATGACACTAGAAGGAGTTTGAATGTTGGCGGATACATAACACAAGGTAATTCATCCAGAGATTCACTTTGAGAATCATTGGGTGGAGACTGTGGATCCTTTGGATCCGCCTGCAATTGAAACAAACACTTTAGAAGACTGTCTGAATGGTTTGGTTCTGTCCAGACGGAAGGTTAATGCCCTTCTGACATCCAAGGTATGGAAGGCAGTTGATGCTAGTCTGATGTGTTTTTAACAAAAAGACAGGAATGTTGATGGTCTGGTTAATATGAAATTCCAAAGACACCTTACATAGAAACGTAGGATGTGGTCACAATGAGACATTGCTACCAAAAAATCTCTGATCAAAGGCACAGGGTCACATGTGCACCTAAATTCGAGCACCCATATCTGAAGAAGAATAGAAGGCTGAGGCCTAAAAGCCTAGCTCTGTTTTTAAAGATTTCACATGTTTATAAAACTCACCGTTGCCTTCTTTTGTGTTCCCGCTCCTAACTTTTTTTTTAAATTCATCACATGCTTTGGAACAGAGATTTCCTTTTATAAAGTGGTAATTGATCAATCATATATTGGAAGAAAATTAATTGATATTTTAATAAAAATACAAACTCAGCTGGACTCACTGGACCAAATTCAAATCCATGGATTTGGGCTTTGAATATACAGGATAAACAATAAATAATTTGCTCCATCCAATATACCCAAGCCATAGCTCTAATGTGTGGGTTAATGAAATAGCTCTTTAAAAAGTCCAGGTGTTAAATTAGCCTTAATTGTGTGTTTTTTGTTTTTTTTTACTTAACATGTTATTATATTAGGCACAAATTATCAAAAGTGACTTCTAAGAGTGGGTAGTTAAATTTTTGTTTGCCAATCTTGAGACATCTATGGCCTGAGTTCCAGAGACACTGAATATCCCTTGTGCTCACTGAAGTCAAATGGAGTTTATCAGAACCTCTGAAAAAATGAGGCATCCAAGATTAATAAATCCTACACCCACAGAATCTATCTTAGGTACTTATATGGTCCCCATTCCCATACCATCTGAGCACCTCTCACAATCTTTAACACAGTATCATAACACCCCTGTGAAGTAGGGAGGCACTACTTCCACTCAGCTATATATATATGTGAATGTATATATAACAGATGGGGAACCAAGGCACAGAGTGGCTAAGTGACTTTCCCAACATTAAACGGGTCAATGGTGAAATAGGGACTTGAACAGAGAGCTCCTAAGTATTAAGTTAGTGCCTTAACCACTGGGCCAACCTTCCACTCAAATAGTGATAGAAGAGGCAATGGACCAGATTTACTGGGACTTCACTGGGCACAGAAGTAGGGGGATGAATCAATAGGCTGTGAAGTAGCTGAATTTTACAAGTTAACTGAGACACTAAGTGAAGGTCTTAAATCCAACACAGGAACTAAAGCTGCACTTCACATGACATTGCTAGTGAATCAAGTATTGTAAAAACCAGGAATTGATTTTTCAGGACAATGAAAGCCAAAAAGTTCTGAAAAATTGTATTAAGAGATAATCAGTAGTAGTTTAAATCAGGAAAACATCACATTAGTCGATCTAATGAGCCTTAGCAATGTATGGTTGAATTTAATTATAGAAAGGAATGTGTGAATTCAGTCTTTAGTGAATAAACTACCTCTGATCATAAAACAACCTTCTCCCTTCTATAGTGCTCATGAACTTGGCTGGCTTTGCTTTTCTCAGCACATAGTTAAAGGCCATAAAAAAACGGATGTGAGTTTTTCATTACTAGAATTCTCTCTGTGTGTATCTATATTATATGGATCTATATGTAATTCTACAAATGAAAAAAGTGACTTCTGTCACTAGATTATATACTGTCATTGAGGTGTAAATGTATTTTATTTTGAAGGAGAAATATGTGGGTAAGTATTAAACTATGCTTATTAATTTAATCATTTGAAGCATCATATTCACCAATTTCATTATTTAATATATTGTATGTGCTAAGATAAGGATTGCTTATAATGTTGCCCATTAAAAAAGACTGTGGGCCAGATCTTGGGCCTTGTTACACACTGCCATACCTGAGTGCCTGGCAAAATGGCCCCATGACTGCTCTAACTTCTGCTGAAGATCAGTCTGGTTTCCTGTCTGGCTCAAAATTGGGATAAGCATAAAAATGGAATAGAATCACTTATGTTTCCCCTCGTCTACTGCTGCATTGAGTGTGCAGTAACTCAAGTAATACAACACAGTGGTATATGCAATACTCCAGTTATTTCCCATTAAAAGCACAGAACATGGACATGCTGTGGTATCTCAGGTAACTGCTGATGATGGTTGACTTTTTCATTGATGACCATTGTATTTGTGAAGTTCTAATATTCCTTTGTCATTAAAATAATGTTTGCGTAGTCTGAAGTAATCCTGTAACCTTTTACCATGATTTCATAACTGTGGTTTATAAAGGGAAAGGGAAGCTAGGTAGAAATAGATTTTATAAGAGCATACAGCATGTTCCTGACTCAACCAGGTCTCACTGAAATACCACACATTTATTTAAACCCAACATATGATCATTAAAAAATAAAGCTTCTTGTCTCAGGAACAGGTATTCAGAAAAGTAAGAAATTAATTAAATGTATCTCCACTGGTTCTTTTATGATACATGAGTCTGACTGGGTGGCAGTAATTAACATCATTATATGGAAAAAAATGATGCCACACACAGTCTATCCAGAGAATATAAACACTGGCGGTTGATATAATGTTCATAGTCAGACCAGGGTGAAAGGAAAATGGATCTCTTGGTAAAGAAACCTCAGCTCTCAAAGACGTCAGATATTAAAAGTCACTTGAATGCAGACTGTTTAATCACAAGACCATATGGCATCATACAAAATACTGAAACAGAGTGATTCAACAGACAGACTGAACATTTAAATGCAAGGTACAAAGCCTGTAGTCTATTTAAAGTCAAAGATGAGTACTAATTCTAAAAGCTAATGAAATCAGAAGTTAATTTCTGGAAGCAATAGATACAATTTTAGGTACACCAAGTATCCTGATTGCCTCAATTAGTTCTATCACATGTATTTACCAGTATTTACTTCCAAACTGTAATGGGAAACCAGCAAAAGTGGCCAATAATCTATATTTTTATGTGCCTATAGACTATTTGTGTATAAGAAAAATGACCCCAGTTTCCTCATTGTTAAAGACTGGTCTGGTTAAGTAGCAGCTTTTGCGCATGTTGGGGCTAAAGCCACACCAATGTTACACCAATGAAAACTGATTTGAATGGAGCTACTCCAGATTCTAAGTGAAGATATGAATCTACTAGGTATCTCATCACTGTAATATCTAAATGTCTGTATAATCTCTAAACTTAAATGACCACAGGCTCATATTTGTATGTTTTCTGGAAAAGACAATGGGCACTTTTCTCAAAGAAGTGTGCCTAACAAAAATCTTTCAATTCTGAGTGTTCTCCAGTACCTATGGGAATGAAAAGAGGTGTATTGGCCTGAACCTTATCATGTTCTTAACTTTGTCATTCTTCCAATCTTTTGCTTTTGTTCCTTTTCTTTCTCTTGTTTTTTTCCTGTGAAAGTATATATAGCCCTGAATAAAACTATTTTGAAAGCCAACACTGAAAAGTTACATGTGAAATACATATAGTCTCATTAACAGTGAGGTAAGTAATATAATTTGTGACAAAGTTCCTCCTCTACCTTGGTGGGTCCTGTGCTTATTAGCAGATTTGCTCGCTTCACAGATTCACCCTGTGGGTCAGGAAACAGACCAGAGACCTTCCCCTCTGGTAGAAGCCACAGTCCAGGTCAATTCCTCCTGTGTTTGATCATGAGTTGGGAGGTTTGGGGGGAACCCAGGCCCGCTCTCTACTCCGGGTTCCAGCCCAGGGCCCTGTGGACTGCAGCTGTCTAGAGTGCCTCCTGGTACAGTTGCGCGACAGCTATAGCTCCCTGGGCTACTTCCCCATGGCCTCCTCCCAACACCTTCTTTGTCCTCACCACTGGACCTTCCTCCTGATGTCTGATAACGCTTGTACTTCTCAGTCCTCCAGCAGTATGCCTACTCACTGTCAGCTTCTTGCACGCCTCTTGCTCCCAGTTCCTCACACGCACTTCCTCTCCTCTGGCTCCGTGGCTTCCTTTGGCCTGACTGGAGTAAGCCCTTTTCTTGCATCAGAGGGGCCTTAATTAGAGTCAGGTGCTTAACAGCCTCACCTGACTGTTAGCAGGTTAATTGGAGACAGGTGTTCTCATTAGCCTGGAGCAGCCCCTGCTCTGGTCACTCAGGGAACAGAAAACTGCTTATCCAGTGGCCAGTATATCTCCCTTCTGCTACTCTGCTGTTCCCAACTGGCCTGGGTCTATCACACATCGGACTCATGGATGACATTCTAGCTCCCCTGAAGTCAATTGAAGTTTTTCCATTGAACTCTGTCTGGGTTATTTACACAATTACAGAGGCTTCCTGCCGCCCACATTGGCCTGGAGCAGTGAACCGTGGCCAGTGGGAGCCGCAATCGACCAAACCTGTGGACTCAGCAGGTAAACAAACCAGCCCAGCCCGCCAGGGTGCTTACCCTGGTGGGCTGCGTGCCAAAGGTTCCCAATCCGTGCCTTATAACATGGGATACAGATGTTATAAATGAGATTAATGAATGCAGCACCTTACAAGCATTCAGTAATGTCTAAACACATTTATATAATTCTAATACCTATTCAAACAATGCTAACACACATGGGAGCCAGACTAATTCCAACTACATATTTGTCAGTATCCAAGTGAGGAATGGGGACCTTGGCAGAGGCTAGTGACTGGTTTGCCAGCCTCAGTAGACCAAGATTTCACCCCTATATATTTGTATTTGTATTTGGTTTCATATGTTAATGTAAGAATTTCTGCAGGCTGTTCCAGTATAAAGATAAGCTGCAAGTTATATATTTAGAACCATTTACAGGTGCAAAAACATAGACAAAGGCTGTTTTCCTTGCAGTGGCTGTTTGTATTGTGTTTTGTGACATATGGTCCCATATTATTATTAGACCTGCCTCATGCTTTAATTTCTAAGATTTTCTATTCATAATTATATTTGATTTGTTATTGCTGGATACAGTTTGTTTACTATAATATTTTGTATGCAAATATAAATGTAACTGCACAATTCCCACAAATTTCCAACAACTGGTAAGAAGCCTCTCAAGAAGCAAAGTGATTTTGGTAAATTAAACCAGTTTTAAGATCTGGATTTGCAGCCAGCCTTTACCCATTGTTTCATAATCACTTCCCAGCAGTAACTGTGGTTTGTATGAGCTTCCACTGATATATTTTCCCCAAGTGTGCTTTTCAGCCTTCACAATAGCTGGAATTCACTCCAGGTTCTCAAGTAAAAGAAACACACACACACACACACACACACACACACACACACACACAGAATATTAAATGACATGTGCACACTTCCACCAATGTCTTTATTTTTTTTTTCAGTCAGCCTCTCTCAACATACCTTATTGTTATTCTCAGTCATTACACATTTTCAGCTTAGGTCAGAATGTACCAATTAAAAGGTCCCTGTGGTAATTACATTTATGAAGACATCTGTCAATAATATATAGCTTGCATGGAAACCTTTAGAAAAATCTAAAAATATGTTTATAAGATTAACCTTAAAGGTCCTTTTAAAAAGCAAGTGGAACTTGTGCGGGTGTGTTTAAATGTAGTGAAAGTTACCTCAGGTATATATATATATTCATTTATCTTTGCAACTCAATTTAATATAAACCATAAAGGTTAGAAATGAAAATTATTTTTAGGATAACTACTCCATGCCCCTGTCAGTACAGAATTGTGCCCTTTAGAATGTTATTTTTCCAGAGATTTGTCCACCATTGTTTTAAATGTCTCAATAGTTGGAGCTTCCAAAACCTCTCTTCAAAAACTATTCCACATTCTAATAGATTTTAGTCTCAAGCAGTTTTTAATGATATTCATCCTAAATTTTCTTCTTCCTAATTTCATCTAATTTCTTTTAGTTACACTCCATTATACCTAGGGGTAGGTAAAATGAGAACATTGTACCAATTTCAATTGTACATAGGCATAGGCCTAATAGACTCCCCACTTGAAGAGGTGCTGCACTCCCACCAGCTGAGAAAGTGTTTTTAAACTCAGTGCTTTCCAGCTGGGCTGATAACAGGGAATGCAGGAAAGGGCTGCCAGATCACACAATGATATTGACCTATTTTCCTTCTCCTGCCATTGCTCCTTTTGTCCACTAGCTCTGTGGGTTGGGTTGCAGGCAGAAGCTCAATGCCACATGCTGCTTAGGCAGCTATGAACTGACCACCCATTCTGCTACCCAGCTTCTGTCCTCTGTTTCCTTGGCCATTCAATTATAAATTAATAAACCTTTCCACTAAACATATGGATCAGCTTGGAGCCATCTATCTCACAGAGGGGGAGAAGAGCAGACTCTGGGAAATCAGGGCACCAGGAGCTACAAAATCATGAGTGATGTGAAGAAAGTGGATAAGGAAAAGTTATTTACTTATTCCCATAATACAAGAACTAGGGGTCACAAATGAAATTAATGGGCAGCAGGTTTAAAACGAATAAAAGGAAGTTCTTCTTCACGCAGCACACAGTCAACTTGTAGAACTTCTTACCTGAGGAGGTTGTGAAGGCTAGGACTATAACAGCGTATAAAAGAGAACTGGATAAATTCATGGTGGTGAAGTCCATTAATGGCTATTAGCCAGGATGGGTAAGGAATGGTGTCCCTAGCCTCTGTTTGTCAGAGGATGGAGATGGATGGCAGGAGAGAGATCACTTGATCATTGCCTGTTAGGTTCACTCCCTCTGGGGCACCTGGCATTGGCCACTGTCGGTAGACAGGATACTGGGCTAGATGGACCTTTGGTCTGATCCGGTACGGCCGTTCTTATGTTCTTATGTACAGTTGGAGATTGCAAGAATTCAGGCCACCCAAAGTTATAATATGAGGTTTGGAGAGAGGGATTCTAGATATCAAGGATTGTTAAGAGTGGAAATGAGGTATCAGGGTTCCCTCCCCACTCTGAACTTTAGGGTACAGACATGGGGACCCGCATGAAGACCCACTAAGCTTATTTCTACCAGTTTATGTTAAAAAATCCCCTATTCCTTGGATTAAGTAATGCTGCCACCACCAAGTGATTTAAACAAACATTTAGGGAGGGCCACTTGGAGTCCTACCTTCCCCACATATCCCCACAAGCCCCTACACCCCTTTTCCTGGGCAGGCTTGAGAATAATCCCCCAAGCCCCTATACCCCCTTTCCTGGGAAGGCTTGAGAATAATATCCTCACAAATTGGTACAGGTGAACAAAGACCCAAACCCTTGGGTCTTAGAGGATGAAAAAACAATCAGGTTCTTAAAAGAAGAATTTTAATTAAAGAAAAGGTAAAATAATTACCTCTGTAAAATCAGGGTGGTAAGTACTTTACAAAATAACAAAAGACTCAAGAACATAGAGGATCTCCCCTCTAGACAAAACCTCCCTCTATACAAGACCTCTCTCTAGACAAGGGAAATCACAAGCCAAAATAAAAGTAAGTTAACACATTACCTTATTATTACTTACTAATTCTAATGAAGTTGGATTGTTGCCTTCTTGATCTTGATCTTTGTCTCCGGCAAGCACACAGAACAGACAAAGAACAGACAAAACAAAGCCTTTTTTCCCCTCCCCAGATTTGAAAGTATCTTGTCCCCTTATTGGTCCTTTTGGTCAGGTGCCAGCCAGGTTACCTGAGCTTCTTAACCCTTTACAGGTAAAAGGATTTTGTGCCTCTGGCCAGGAGGGATTTTATAGTACTGTATACAGAAAGGTGGTTACCATTCCCTTTATATTTATGACCTGAGGCCACCAAGGACCATGGAGATAAAGTGAATCTAGGCAAGCAGGTATCCAGACTACCAAAAGCAAGAGATTTTGGCCCATGACAGTAGATATTTTATAAGAAATCGAATCTCATGAGATTTCCACCTTTCAGATTGATGTGAGATCACAAGATCAACTGATGTAATCACTTTCTGCTGGGGGGGGGGGAATTTTGCAAGAAAAATTCAAAAGATTTTGAAACTGTTGACTCTGAACTTTAGCCCCAAATCTGAATGCTAGTGCTGATTCAGCTTCAAACTGGGACTCCAAATCATTGCATAACCTGTCTTGACCTAGACTAAAAAACTACCTTCTTTATCCATCTGTAATTCATATTTTAAACAAAAAGAAAAATCTGCTTTGAAAGCTTTGTACAGTAGTCACCTTCATAGCACTTTCACTGACCTCATTTAGCACTGACAACACTAGAATCACAATATGGTAAATCCACATTGTTAATAAATCAAAATCCACTTGCCATTCCTTTTAGGAATAATAAACACCTTCCCCTAGCTCTCAGCAGCTAACTAATTACATAATACCTGAATGACCACAGAGAAATGGTCATTCTCCAGTCATAATGTATGATGCAATCATCTAAATACCTAAGTGGAAATTTTGTATGGAATTATTACATCAGATGAATTATATCACACCGTAAATTCATTAAATTGCATCATTTAATTCTTTGCATGAATATGTCATCAATGTGAAAATAACATTTTTGCATGGAAAATGTACACCTATTTTGGGCCCAAACCAATGAAATGAGTGAAAAAAATGCCATTGAATTCAATGGAGATTGAATTACAAACAATCCCTAGGATTACTAGAACTGAAAGAAGTTAATAAGAAAATATATTTTCTCTATTTTTATAAGTTTATTTATGTAGTTGACAGTACTTGGTGTATAGACTGTTTCACTGTGTAATTAATCAGTCAATTCTACCTTTGCTAAAAAGACCTTTTTGAACATCAACAGGGGAGCAGAACAAAAACTAATGTTATTAAAGTAATATATTCAAACAATCAGAACATGCTATTTAAACAGTATTCAATCAGAAACTCCATTTTTTAAATTAGCCAGCTAGGAAAATTCAAGTTGAGAGTATCCCTTTAAAGGTAGACTAAATAAAGAGAGGGACACCAAACTCTAGGGAATAATTGTGCCCTGGTATTGGATAGATGATTTAATACTACAGGCTTTTCCCAGCCATAATTTCTGGTGTGCCAGACTGAATCTTGCTGCTATGTGCTGTGCAAATGCAGAGTGGACTCAAGGAATTCCCTTGTCCTTGCTTTCCTGTTCAGTACAGGGGTGGACAGCTGCAGTCTGTACACTCCCTGGAGATCAAGGATTCTTTGCTGTACCCTGGTGTGCAAGACTCCACAGAGGGAGGAAGAAAGGTGGGGAGAAGGAAGAGCCACAGCCCTGCCTCCCTATGCACCATGCAGAAGAGCTGACTGGAAATGCAGGGTGGAATACCTTGCACCCTCACAGGGGCATAACAACCATACAATCTTCCATATGACACAGAGCTCTGAAAGGAATTCTACCTCCTTGAGAATTCCTCCCAAAGCTCCAGCAAAGGAAGTGAGATGCCCTACTAGAAACACATATGCAAAACCTTTGGTGGATACATGTTGCCAGGATCCAAAATAGGCTGATCCCCATTTTCTGAAAAGTTACATTTTCTGACCATTGACAATTTTTAAAATATTTTTCTACCATTTCAACTGTGCCTTGCAATTCTCTAAACTTGTGAGTTTCACTTGGTAAGAAAGATGATGATAGTTGTTTCTGATGAGCTTCCAGCTGTGAGGCACCCCATGTTATGTGTGCTGCTTGCCTCTGGAAACAACTCTACAACCTACACCTTATAGAGGTATCACCTCTTTTTCTGATATTGAATAAGGAAATGCCATTAGCAATGTTTTAACCCACTAGGCTAATTAAACTGCTCCAAATTACTCAGTAGTTCAGATAGTTGAAAAACAGGTAGAAAGCACTAATTATCCATCCATGGCATATTTCTGATTCTAGTGTGAAAAGCATCGTTATTGAACTTGCATTGCTTCACCTTAGAACATGTTGCTTTCCAGGGGGCTTCACTGATCTAATCTCCTGCATATGAAGAGATGCTGCAAATTGCAATTATTTTTAAAAGTCTTTTTTGCTGGGTAGAAGTAGATTGAAAAATCCTTATAATGTTGATACTGATATAGAAAGAGCAGCCTTATCAATACACGGAGAGTTATTAAAGAGAAAAAGCAGTGTTTACCATGCTGAACTTTTTTACTTTTTTTGTGGATGTCACTTCTTGAATGTCTAGACAAAAGCACCTGGGCACATTGTGGGCATTAGCACAAACAAATAAAAACAATAATTCTGTGTATATTATATAGCACAAATACCAGGATAGCATCAAATTCCATAGTATAATAAGGCCCTGAGCTAATCTCCCCTATGATTTCAGTGAACTTTGGATCAGATCCTAAATACTGTTTTGTTTTTTTTAGTCACACCTATTGTCACCAAATTGCACAGATACATTTCAGTGTACAGTTGTATCAACTCTATCAAGCTAACACATAATAAAGTAGAAGCACTATAAATGCTTGCTCATTTATTTGTACGTAAGCGTTTTCCACTTGTGTCTGTGTACGGACACTATAGTTTGAGTTAGTTTCCCTCTATACTTTATGCTCGACCCTGAGGCTCTGCCTAAAAGTTTGTTTCTAAGCGAGGCAGACAGAACACAATGGATGAGTTGAGTATGCTCATACTTAGGGACTATTTTTGCAAACATTGAGACACACACATGAATGTTCTCAAAACTTCTTCTTCACTGTTTCAGCAGTTCATGTAATGCAGTAGGTAACTAATAGGTGAAAAGAGCCTAAGAGAAAGAGTTGCAATTCACTACAAAAGAAGTGATAGAGAAAGAGAGAAAAGGCGAGACAAGAAAGCAGGAGGAATAAAGAGAAGAAAAGGAAAAAGAAAAGACCCCTAGGAGTAAAAATTGTAATAAAAGGGTCTGGAGTCACAAAGGAGATGTCTACACAGCAATGTAACCCCAGGCTAGAGCCTGTCCTCAAGCCTAACCTCCCCCCTTGCCTCCAGGTGACCCAGTGACTTAAAGTATTTTACATACCTTCAAAGGAGGGGGGTCCTACAACATTATAGTTAGGACACATATGTGGGGTAGGAAACCTGGGTTCAAGTCCATGCTCAAAATCAGAATGAGTGCTCTAACCACTGGATTTATATATAAGGGGGGCACCTTCTCACCTTTTTATAAGAGAAGGCTAACCTGATTTAGATGCTCAAGTCCAGGGTATGGTACTGTGAATCTTGTGAGGAGGGAGGCGCCTGTAGCATCTTACTGATGAGCAAAGCAGTTTCAAGATAAAGCCTTTATTAAGAATGGAAACTATGTACATAAATAAAGTACTAAAACTGTCACACTCTCTGGAGGAGTTCAGAACCATGAGTGTCAACTTGACCCTGGAGATCTCTGCTTCTATTTCATAGCTCCGGCCCTGTGAGAATCTAAATAGCAAAAGAGATGAAAATTTTTCTCACTAGCTATTTTCATTTCCTTCTTCCAGTATTCAAGCTGATGAGATGAGTCCATTTACATGCAGCCCCTTCATGGGTGTGCAGAGGCAACTAGCAAAGTCTTTGTATTGTGATGTCTTACAATGGCGCATTTAATTTTGATAGACCTTCCTAATGGGAAAAAGGTAATACCATTCATAGGGATTTGGCATTTTGTACTATGTAAAGTTTTTTTTTTTCTGGTTTGTTGCGTTATATAGTTATATAGTTCAGAAAAATTTTTTTACATCTATACAGCAAACAAACAATTAAGTCTTATCTTATAACATGGGATACAGAAATTATATGCAGGATTAACTTCATACATTAATGAAATTAATAGGCAGCAGGTTTAAAACAAATAAAAGGAAGTTCTTCTTCATGCAGCGCACAGTCAACTTGTGGAACTCCTTACCTGAGGAGGTTGTGAAGGCTAGGACTATAACAGTGTTTAAAAGGGGACTGGATAAATTCATGGTGGCTAAGTCCATAAATGGCTATTAGCCAGGATGGGTAAGAATGGTGTCCCTAGCCTCTGTTCGTCAGAGGATGGAGATGGATGGCAGGAGAGAGATCACTTGATCATTGCCTGTTAGGTTCACTCCCTCAGGGGCACCTGGCATTGGCCACTGTCGGTAGACAGATACTGGGCTAGATGGACCTTTGGTCTGACCCGGTACGGCCTTTCTTATGTTCTTATGTTTTATGTTCTTATACAACAATTTACAAGTATTTCATAAAGTTTAAATACATTGTTATAAGTCCAATACCCATCTTAACCATACTAACACACAGGTGAGCTGGACTGGTTTCCAGCAATGAATTTGTCAGTGCTCAGCTGAGGCCTAAAGTTTTGGCAAGAGCTGGCACCCCATCTGCCAGCATCACAAAAACTTCCAGCTACTCTCCATTGTTTGAAATTGACATTTGGCCTTGTTCAGTATAAGGTTATTAGGTCTTACAATTTCCATTACTCTCCCCAGTTGTTTCTGATGTTTCATAGTGGCACTGTGCCAAATTATGTCATCAATGTGCACTTCTGCTCCTGCTAGACCTTCTAGCATCTGTCTCATTGTATGGTGAAATATCTCTAGAGCTGAACATATGCCAAGAAGCAGTTTTAGGAAGCAGTATCTGCCAAATGGTGTGTTGAAAGTGCAGATCTCGGAGCTCTCTTTGTCCACGGACTTCTGCCAAAATCCTGCCAATGCATTTAATTTGCTGGAGAATTTGGCTCCTGTCATCTCAGACAATATTTCATTTATTGTGCGCAAATGGAAATGGTCTCTTTATGTTTTTGTTAGGATCCTTAGGGTCCACATAGAACTATAATCCCCTTGCTTCTTTCTCTCTCTGATTAGCAAGAAGTGAATCCAATTTGTTGGTTCTCCTATTCTCCAAATGATATCGTCTGCTGTCATGTTTCACAGCCCTTCTTCTGGTATCTTTCTTAAAATGTGTGGAGCTTTCCATGTAGCATATACTAGTGGTTCTGTATTTGTATGTTACTGGAAGACACCTATTTCATGTGAAAGCGTCTTCATCTGATGGCATAAATACTTTCATATCTGATTCTTGTGTCCTTCTAACTCTCTGTGATAAATATCCTCTTGACAAGGCCACGTACCTCATGTGTGTTGGCCCAGGACTGGTTGTTTGCCTCTGTGAACCACCACAAAATCTTGTTTTATCATTTTTCCTTTGTATTTAAGTGTCAGTGTGGTGTCCCAACACGGGAATTGTTCTTCCACTTTTGGCTCTTCCATTTTTATGTGCTCCTATTATAATTTCTGTTTTTACATTTACTTGTGTCCCAGTCCTATTTTGTATGTCACATAAGTGCCATTTGTGCACATTTTTTTAATTAGCCAATCTTTTGAGTTTTCAGGCTCCGCCATTATTGCGCTTAAGAATGTCTGCACTTAATACATACACTTTCCTGCTTTCTCTACACATTTTAGCTTAATGGTTTGGTTTATTACCGTTTCTACATATTTGTCTGAATGCTGGGCATTTCTTTCTCATGCTAGTTACCACACCACAGGCATTGTTTGCTGCTTTTCATGTTTCTGTCCTTATCCTTACCAATTTCATTTCTGCACATTTTTTCCTTGCTGGTTTAGATATGTCAGTCACACTCATATGCTCAGTGCCTTTCTGTAGGATTCTTATTTGTTTGTTCATTCTTCTGCTTAGCATATACATATTGCCCTTTCTAGAGCAGATCCATTTCCCTTAGTAACTGTTTATGGACTTTTTTATTGTTACATCCCAGGACAAGCTGGTATTTAATATGAGAGAGTTTTAATATTCGCTATCTGCAGGGCTGACTAGTTTTAAATGTGTGACAAACTATGGTTTCCCCTTCATTCTGTATTCTCATCTTGAGCATATATTTTTCAAAAATAATATTTTTCTAGGAATACAAAGATCCTCAAACATTTTAATTATTTCTGCAAAGCTTTCCTCTCTGTCCCCACAACTATCTATATGGAATGCACTGTGCATATTTAGGGCTTCTCTGCCTATCACTGATATGAGCAAAGAAATCTTTTGTTCAGCCTCCAGTGTTTTTACCCCCGCCTCGGCTTTCATATACAGTCCATGTTGCCTCTTCCAGAAATATTCAGCACTTTCCCTTATTCTCAGGGCCCAGTGCACAGGATCTATAGCCTCCATTTCAATGTTACCTTTCTCACTGGGTCTTCCACCATGCCATGCCTTCCACTTCTGGCACCATGTAGTATCTTACTGAAGAGCAGACTGGTTCGAAGGTAAACACATTATTAATCATGGAAATAATGTACAGAAATGAAGTGTGCATCTCTCACCTTCCTGGAGGACTTACTCTACAGCACAGTGACTCTCTCTGGCCCAGAGGTAGATACCCCTCTCCTCAGTATTTTAGGCAACTCCCTGCTCAGTGGGGATTTGTGAATCTGGCTTTTGTGAATCCCATTCATAGGCACCTATCTCTCCCCATCCTTATATGGGGAATCTAGGTGCCTAACTCAGGGCTGTGCATTCTGACAGGTGGCAGGACAGCTAACATCAGGAATTACAATGCTAAATTTAAGTCCCCTGTGTGGCTCAAGCTCTAAGTGTTCATATATGATGTCAAGTGTCAGAGGGGTAGCCGTGTTAGTCTGGATCTGTAAAAGCAGCAAAGAGTCCTGTGGCACCTTACAGACTAACAGACATATTGGAGCATGAGCTTTTGTGGGTGAATACCCACTTCATCAGATGCCCGATGAAGTGGGTATTCACCCACGAAAGCTCATGCTCCAATACGTCTGTTAGTCTGTAAGGTGCCACAGGACTCTTTGCTGCCCATATATGATGTGTATTTCAAAACTATGGGAAGACTTATGAGATTATTTCATTACTATTGTAACAGTTCAAAAATAAAGACCAGGGGCCTGATTCTGATTTCACTTGAACCAGTGAAGACAGGAAGTAATTTCATTGAATAAAACTGATGTAAATGAGATCTGAATAATTTTTTTCAAAATGGTGAACAAACTCCATCTAGCGTTTTATACACTGTTCTTAGGGCACCCAAATATCACAGTACAAGGCATACATTATTCTTCTATGGATTATTTATGGATTTTTTATGATTATTTATTATTGATGTAGTGATAGGATTGTGCTGGGTGCTTTACTGATAAATATAGCAACATCTGTCATCTGAAGAGCTTCTCTGTAAGGTGCATGCTCAGTATATTGACATAGAATAATGGTGCAACTTACCAGAGTCTCTTAGGGCTCAGGGAGGCCACAGCTACAAGACCAAGTTTTTATTTATTAATTTTTTGGATGGCTGGTAATTAATGATGTTAGGGTTGTTATGAATCTCAGACAGCATGTATTAGAAAGTAGGAACCAAATGGTGTGAGTCTTGACTATGTCAAATCATTAGTACATTGATGCCAAAATATGTATCCATTTTTGTCAATTTGTCAACTAGCAGTTGTATATGGGCTCAGTCCTAAAAATACTGGGTCGAATTCTCAGCCAGTGTAACTCAGCATAGCTCTGTTGAAGTCAATGAAGCTACACTGATTTACACTAACTGAAGATCTGACCCATTATCCTGATTCTGTTCATGACAGACACAGTTCACATGGATAACGCTATTATGACAATAACAAGCTTCTTGCTTCTCAAAGAAAATCCAGGTAGAAATATTTTTAAAATTACAGAAGATGTACTATAAGAACATAAGAACGGCCATACCGGGTCAGACCAAAGGTCCATCTAGCCCAGTATCCTGTCTACCAACAGTGGCCAATGCCAGGTGCCCCAGAGGGAGTGGACCTAACAGGTAATGATCAAGTGATCTCTCTCCTGCCATCCATCTCCATCCTCTGACAAACAGAGGCTAGGGACACCATTCCTTACCCATCCTGGCTACTAGCCATTAATGGACTTAACCATCATGAATTTATCCAGTTCTCTTTTAAACACTGTTATAGTCCTAGCCTTCACAACCTCCTCAGGTAAGGAGTTCCACAAGTTGACTGTGTGCTGCGTGAAGAAGACCTTCTTTTTATTTGTTTTAAACCTGCTGCTTATTAATTTCATTTCGTGACCCCTAGTTCTTGTATTATGGGAATAAGTAAATAACTTTTCCTTATCCACTTTCTCCACATCACTCATGATTTTATATGCCTCTATCATATCCCCCCTTAGTCTCCTCTTTTCCTAGCCTCTTTAATCTCTCCTCATATGGAACCGTCTCCAAACCCCTAATCATTTTAGTTGCCCTTTTCTGAACCTTTTCTAGTGCCAGTATATCTTTTTTGAGATGAGGAGACCACACCTGTATGCAGTATTCGAGATGTGGGCGTACTGTCGATTTATATAAGGGCAATAATATATTCTCAGTCTTATTCTCTATCCCCTTTTTAATGATTCCTAACATCCTGTTTGCTTTTTTGACCGACTCTGCACACTGCATGGACATCTTCAGAGAACAGTCCACGATGATTCCAAGATCTTTTTCCTGACTTGTAGCTAAATTAGCCCCCATCATATTGTATTTATAGTTGAGGTTATTTTTCCCAATGTGCATTACTTTACATTTATCCACATTAAATTTCATTTGCCATTTTGTTGCCCAATCACTTAGTTTTGTGAGATCTTTTTGAAGTTCGTCACAGTCTGCTTTGGTCTTAACTATCTTGAGTAGTTTAGTATCATCTGCAAACTTTGCCACCTCACTTTTTACCCCTTTCTCCAGATCATTTATGAATAAGTTGAATAGGATTTGTCCGAGGACTGACCCTTGGGGAACACCACTAGCTACCCCTCTCCATTCTGAGAATTTACCATTCATTCCTACCCTTTGTTCCCTGTCTTTTAAGCAGTTCTCAATCCATGAAAGGACCTTCCCTTTTATCCCATGACAGCTTAATTTACGTGAGCCTTTGGTGAGGGACCTTGTCAAAGGCTTTCTGGAAATCTAGTATACTATGTCCACTGGATCCCCCTTGTCCACATGTTTGTTGACCCCTTCAAAGAACTCTAATAGATTAGTAAAACATGATTTCCCTTTACAGAAACCATGTTGACTATTGCTCAACAGTTTATGTTTTTCTATGTGTCTGACAATTTTATTCTTAACTATTGTTTCGACTAATTTGCCCGGTACCGACGTTAGACTTACTGGTCTGTAATTGCCAGGATCACCTCTAGAGCCCTTTTTAAATATTGGTGTTACATTAGCTAACTTCCAGTCATTGTGTACAGAAGCTGATTTAAAAGACAGGTTACAAACCTTACTTAAAAGTTCCGCAACTTCACATTTGAGTTCTTTCAGAACTCTGGGTGAATGCCATCTGGTCCCGGTGACTTGTTAATGTTAAGTTTATCAATTAATTCCAAAACCTCCTCTAGTGACACTATGTTGACACTATGCTGCTATTTGGAAGATACATAACTGATTTTAGATTTGATCCAAATTCTATTTGATTTCAATGGGAGTTTAACTGGGGGCTCATTATGAGGATTAATTCACATACATGAAATAAGACTTCTCATATGCTGTCGCTTTCTATCCACAAAAGAATCAGAGAGAGTGAGCGCACTTAGGATGACTTTTATTTATTTTTTATTTGTTTTCTCTCTATTCACAAAAGAGATATAGCATGGACTGCATTTTAAATGCTTCTCTGCCTATGCATCTTAGCTTACCTTAGAGGTGAAAGAGTTCTCCATGTTTCTTCTATCTTTGTCTTGTCTGCTGAGACTGCCAATGAAGCTGCTAATTAGAGCCTATTGTGATTTTGGCTTTACAAAATCATGAAGCTTGAGTGCATTTTATGACACAAATTATTTCTGGATATTTCTTATACTGTAGCTTTCTTAACATCTTTGTGTAAGCATTTTGTTGTTTGCAATTTACCAGTAGAGGCTCCCTGGTGTAATCAGGGTAGATATTGTCTATCCAGTTTTGAGTCAAATACAGTACAATCATTTCCCAAAGCTGTAAATTGACTCTGAATGTATCTTTAGATGACAGATTTGCTTACCCATTTCCAGTTGTCACCAGCCTACGCTGCATTTTATGAATACTGCTCTTTGGCATACATGCCAGTCTGAATGAATAGCTCCTTTGATTAATGGAGATCATACTCTAAACAAATACAAATTTCCTAAGTCTAGTTTTTGGATAAATAAAATCAATTAAGTGACTGGACTCTATTTTCCGTACACCCTAAGAATTAACTTAAATCTTCATGTTTTTGTCTACTTTAATGTCAAATCCCTGCTTCTAGTAATGTAGTTATTTCACTGAACCTGGATAGATTTCAGATTCTTCACTTAGTGCTGATTTAGCCATACATATATTTAATTGTATCTAAAGGTTGTGAGGTCCCAGTTGTTTTAAACCTCTCACTGAAGTGTGACTGTAATATTGTAGAGAAATGTCTATTTTTCATTAGTTAATACATTTTATGGATGAATAACAGATTGTCATTCAAATTGATTGTTTCACTTAGAATGTTAAACTCTGAAGTAAATTGCTTTTGTACACTATTATATAAAGCACAGGATATGCATTTCAGAAAGACTCTTAAAAGGAAAAAAAAGTCAAATGTTACAAAGGTGTAATTGCTGCTTTATATAAAAAGATGTTCCATACCTGGAAATAGTGTTCAATAGTTACTGTACTTTGTTTATGACTATTCATAAAATTCCATAAAATGAATTTTTTCCATGCCATGTGGCACATGCATTGAAGGACAGTCAATTTTTTAAAGGGTAATGCCTGCAGCTTTATTATAGTACTCAAAACTATAGTACTGGGTGAACTAAATGTGTATTTATTTATATTTGTAAGAAAAAAATGCCTTTCCAAAAGCTCTAGGCATATATACAGTTTGAGCTTTCAAAAACACATGCTAAAAATACCAGGTTGATCCAATAGTAATATAAATACACCCTAACATTAAAAAAAAAATCACATTCTCCTCAACCCACCTATTCAATAAAGGCCTGGAGGAATAGGTTTTGCATGCAGCTATCAGACTAAGCTTCAACCTCAAGGGCTTGCCAAAGAGAATGTTCTGTTCCTGCCATCTCCCAGAGTAATACATCTAGAAACTGAGGTAAAACAGAAAGCAAGAGTGTGTGTGTGGGGGGAGGGGGGCTTCAAAAGTGCCTGAGAGGTTTAGAAGCACAAGTTCCAGAGACTGTCAATGAGACCTGTACTCTGAAGTAATTCAAGCACTTTTGAAGAGCCCATCCACATCCTGTAAGATACAGAGGACCTAAGCTAGAAAGGGCTGTCATGCAGCTCTAATGAAAAATTGGCTGGTGGGGAGTTGAGTAGGGTTGCCAAATTTCTAATTGCACAAAACCGAACATCCATGCTCTGCCCCTTGACCGAGGCCCCACCCCTGCCTGCCCCTTCTCCAATGCCCCCTCCCCCACTCACTCCATCCCCCTTCCCTCCATTGCTCGCTCTTCCCCACCATCACACACTTTCACTGGGCTGGGGCAGAGAGTTGGGGTGCAGGAGGGGGTGAGGGTCTGGCTGGGAGAGCTGGCTCCAGGTTGAGGCCAGAAATGAGGGGTTCAGGGTGCAGCAGGGGGCTTCAGGATGGGGCAGAGGGTTGGGGTGTGGGTGGGGGTGAGGGCTCTGGTTGGGGATGGGGATGAGGGATTGGGGTGCAGGAGGTGGATCTGGGCTGGGGATGTTGGGTTTGGAGTGTGGGGGGGTCTCAGGCCTGGGGCAGGGGGTTAGGGTGTGGGAGGGGGTTTGGGCTCCAGCTGGGGATGTGGGATCTGGAGGGGAGGGTGGGGATGAGGGTTTGGGGTGGGGGAAGGGGGCTCAGGTTGCAGGCTCTGGCTGGGCAGTGCTTACCTCAGGTGGCTCTCAGAAGCGGAGGGCATATCTGGCTCCTAGGTGGAGGGAGCAGGGGACACTGCCCACACCCACAGGCACCGCCCCTGCAGCTCAGAATGGGGGCAGCACATGGCTGCCCCTGCGCCTAGGAGCCGGAAATGCTAACCACTTCCAGGAGCCATGCAGAGCTTAGCCCTGCTGCGCCGCCGACTGGACTTATAGCAGCTGGGAGCTGACAGGGTCCCCTTTCAACCAGGCGTTCTGGTCATAAACCAGATGCCTGGCAACCACAGAGCTGAGACTATTGCAAAATGATTTATTTTTCTGTTAACTCATCCTTTCTAATTTCTTTAATCCTTTAAGGAGGCAAACCCCATCCTGTGTGTCCAAGGTCCCAGATCCACTACCTTCTTTGCAGGTGGTGCTTTTCTTCACTCCGCCAGCACACTTTGACCTGGTACTATTACCCACAACCAGTACTATTTTTACCCTTCTGCCAAGTGTTGTCAGCAGCAAAAAAGGCTGGGATCACTTCTCAAGAAGTTCCTCTTGAAATCTTAAACAATAGCAATTAATACATTAACAATATCTATTAGGTTAGACTTCCTCCACCATGATGTCTAAACAATAGTCCCAACTTCTGGCAATTGTGAGTGGCTAACACATTCTTGACACTTTGCTCCTCTCCAGCTCTTCCCTCCCACTTAGCTGTCCTGGATTGGTGGAATCCAAGAATTCTAGCAGGTCAGTGCTGCTAAGGCTGCTCTGAGGGCTTTACCACATGGCGACCTGAAGTGATTTAAGCTTTGATTGTTAGATAGGGAAACCTGCACCAGAGTACCTTACAGGGCCGCCCAGAGGAGGGGGCAAACGGGGCAATTTGCCCAGGCCCCAGGCCCTGCAGGGACCCCCACGAGTATATAATATTCAATAGTTTTGCAACATTTTTTTATGGAAGAGGCCCCCGAAATTGCTTTGCCCCAGACCCCCTGAATCCCCTGGGCAGCCCTGGTACCTTAGATCAGTGGTTCTCAAACTTTAGCAACCTGAGGACCCCCATTTTGATTTAAAAGTTTTCACCAATGCCCAAGTCCCTCACTCAGCCCCAGGTCCCACCCTAGCCCCCATGGTCCCACCCCACCTCTTCCCTGCCTCTTTCTGCCCCCTCCCCCGAGCTCCCCCCATCCTTGCTCCCTCCCAGAGACCCCTGCATGTTGCTGAACAGCTGTTCCACAGCATGCAGGCAGCGCTGGGAAGGAGTTGATCAGCAGGGACTTTGGATCTCTTGCAGTATCCTTACAGACCCTAGTTTGAGAAACACTGCCATAGATAGACTACTGCTCTTTCTGGGGCTTTTGCCCAAGTTGTCTCACTTCTGTACTGTCTACTGCCTCAAAGCTACCTCAGCTCTGTGCCATCTACTGTTCTGTAAGCTCAGCTTTTTAGAGAGTGATCAGTAGTATCTCTAAGACCCTTAACAGAGTCCTTACCACTAGAAAGATACTCTCAGCAGAAGCCTCCTTCCATTCTTTCTCCCGTTAGCCTTATCCAGGCTCCCTTACTCCACTGTGCCTGACTGCAGTCTCAGTCAGGGTGACCAGAGGATTTTTTTGGAATATCAGGGTTGAAAGGGACTTCATCTAGTCCAACCCCCTGCTCAAAGCAGGACCAATCCCCAATTAAATCATCCAACAGATTTTTGCCCCATATTCCTAAATGGCCCCCTTAAGGATTTAACTCCCAACCCTGGGTTTAACAGGCCACTGCTTAAACCACTGAGCTATCCCTCCCTCTATGTGTAGGGAACCTATTGTTCTTTCATTTCCCAATAGAGTCAATGGCAATTTATGGCCCCCAAACTCAAAAACTTAACTGTATTTTTAACCAAAGTGACCCAAACGGTCACATATTGAAGTGCAAATGAGGCCTGGCCCATTCAGTCCATTCTCTTTGCTCTCCAATTGGTGCTTGTAGAGAGCTCCCTTCCCAGTTCAGTCTCTGTCCTTCAGAAAAGTTCTCAAGCAGCTCTGGGATGCTCTTTCCCATTTCACTGTCAGGTGTCAATAGTGAGCTCCCTACTTTCTCGGGTTTCATAACAAGATGCTAGTGGTGGGGGTTAGAATGGAGGAGGAATGCAGTCATGTCTTCTGTGGAGGGCACTCTCAGGCTCTTAGCATGCTCCCTGAAGTGTTATCCTCATACTGAAGCATCGCTTTTGTCTTTCCTGGCTGAGTTTCAGCTGTTTCATTCAGGTGCTTATCCCATGTAGTTACTGTGATCCCTGTGTGGCAGCATTGATTGCATCTGCTAGGAATGAGATATAAAGTTGGGGTCATAGGCATATCTATTAATAGAATGTGAGCTGAATAACTGTGGCACATACATTAGGCACTGCTAGATGTAACATGAGAGCAGGCAGAAGCCTCGATACAGGAAACAGCTATCAAAAAGGAGTTTTAACTCTTGTTTTGATGTAAATCAGCAGCTAGCTCCTTAGATTATCACCAGTTTATTGTGAAAAGGTGGTTGGGCGTGGCAGGGGAAATGGAAAACAATAATAAAGAGGCATTTTTGGACAATCATTACTTAGATTTTTAATGACAGCTCAACTTATTACATATCTATGCAAGCATAAAGTATCCAGCCTATCCTCTTTCTTCCTCATTTTGCCTACTTGTACCTTTCCATCACCAATAAGAAAAGGAGCATCCTTTATACGGTGCTATTTTTCAGTGAGAACAGTATGCTGGCCATCTACAGGAGACACACAGCACTCTCCTCTCCCTCCCTTATTTCTCTCTGTGTGGCACACTCCTGCCCTTGGAGAATACTTACTGAAATTTAGTCAAAAGGAATTTACTTTTCAAAAACACCTGACTGACTTAAGAGCCTAAGTCCTATTTTTAAAAGTGGCTTAGGCACATAGGCATTGAAGTGCTCAATGTTGCAATGCGTAATTCTAGGTGCCCTGCCATCCAGTGGAATCCACAGCCTCAAGTTAGCCATCCTCATACAATGCAAGGGGACCATTAGGCACCAAGGAAAAGGATTCTCAAAACCCAGCATGCTGAGCAGGGAGCCACCGCTTCACCTAGCCAGGAGTGAAATGCAGAAGAAGGGGGGCCAGCACCAAAACTTCCATCGATCTGGGTCTTAGATGCCTGACTGATCCTGAGTGGAGGGATTCTCAGCTGTGAATCTTCTCCTGGAGTTAGGCACCTAAACCAGGTCATCCCTTTCTTGGGAACAAATGAGAGGACCCCTCCTCTTCCAGTAATCAAGTGGTTAAGGCACTCCCTTAAGATGGGGGAAACTCTCATTCAAATTGCTGCTCTGCCTCATCTAGAGCAGCAAGTTGAACCCAGGTCTCCAATTTTCTAGTTATTGTCCTAAATATGCAGTGGGCTTGTCAACAGCTGAGTGGCACTGCCTATGTACCTTGCTCTGCTGTGGAACAGAAGACAAAACCTTCAGAAGACAACACCCTCATACATGCTCTGATGTATATTTTCTGAATCATAATGTCTTTTCACATTTCCTGATTTCTTTCTAAACTTTACTTGAACTCCTCTAAACAAGAATGAAATATTTCCTCTTCATATACCGTCTCTATCTTAATGATCACTGAAGTTTCTTTCTTTCTTTTTTGTTTGTTTGTTTCCTGTTCCACAGAGCAAATCATTACTCTCAATTTCTGAACTTTCTGTGAGCAGCACGAGATGGCACTTAAGGCAAGAAAGTACATGAAAATATTAGACATTTAACAGCACTGAATGAGGGGAAGGGGATGAGTCAGTGATTTATAAGAGTTTATAAATGTTTTATCACCCCTGTCATCTTGCAATGGTGCATTAACCCTGTTACATTTGACATCTGAGGAATGATCACACAATTAGTTATTTAATTTATACTTGCCATATGTGTCTAGGCTGCAACTGGAGGCTGGTATTTCTTAAATAATCATTTTGAATATTAGCAAGTGAAAACAAGAGTATTTTTCTGAACTGTCATTTGTGCAACATTAGAAGGATAAAAGAAGCACAATAGGCACATCTATTATTGTATTGTATTATTACAATTTAAGCTCAATTAAAGTCAAAGATTTTTATAACTGTAATAAAACATGTAGAAGGGCACAATACTTTTCACATTACTTTTCATCGATGTGCTTTCAAAGCATGTCACAAACATTAATACATGACACTTTGCAAGAGGGAGGTATTATTTCCATATTCCATGGGGAACAGTGGCTTGTCTAAAGTTATAAAGGAAGAACTATGAACTGAACACAAATCTCCTAGTCCCAATCCAGTGCTTTAACCACAAATCTACCTATCAAAATAGCCTTTTTTTTCCAATTTGAGCAAATCCATGATTACGTAAAGTGATGTGGCCATTTCAGACCATTTCCCAATGTGTGAGCAAACAACAGCACTGATATAAATGATTATAGAGCAGATGTTATTATTTAGAATGTTTCTTTATTAGACTGTCATTCAGAAAAGGTGTTAGTATACTGTATATACAGATTTATAAAGATTGGCTGAGCAGGAAATTTATTATTATTTATTTTGTCATGTCCCAGTAATTTATGCTATAGTTTTATAGGTAAAATTAGAGTCCATGTTTGGAAAAAATATCCCCTATTTTGCATGATAGCAATCTCACAGTATCACCTGTTCTAGTGAGGTCTGGCATCTCTGATTGAACCCATTTGCTTTGGGATTTGATATGGGGAAAAATAATGACCTATGGGGTGGATTCAGATCTAGAGATATGACTCCAAAGCATACCCTACATTCAAAGAGGTTTTCATTCAAGTTCCAGTTTGGGGCTATCTCTAGGATATGGTCTTTGACTATATCCACAGCAATACTTACTGCAAGTAGAATGGCAAGGCACTCACATACTACAATGATGTGGGAACAATAGAAGAGAGCTCTATCAGTGGCAGGATGCAAGGCAAACTGTAGTTCATTAATCATGTAGGGAAGGGCATCCTTAGTACTAAGAAAAGGGAAAAAAGGTTCAACGTGATCAAGAAAGGTGAAGTGAAGAAGATGTTCAGAAAGGTGATAAAAGATAAAATCTAGCACACTTTTCACAACACTCATAGGGGAAAGGGAAGAAGTAGTGTTAGGGATGAAGTGGGGAGTCAGTATGTCAGATAAAACACTATAAATTATTAGTGATCTCAGAGTCAATCAAATTCTATTAGTCTACATCTCCTTTTATATAAAAAGAGCCCTAAAAACTTTTCAGTTGTTGTGTGAGTTTTTAGCAGGTTTTGTAACATTGCACCATTGCACCAGCATAGAATAGTCAGGGCCCCAGGCTCTCTATGTATTTCCTCACCCCCTATACAAGTGAGGTAAAGGGGGCAGACAGAAGGATCACCCTCCTCACATATGAAATACCGCCAGCTCAGTAATGGAACATAACTGGCTATTCTCCAAAGGCAGCACTATATACGCCTTTGTAGAAGGCAGAGTGAACAATGCATTCAACTGAAATCACAAGAAATATTTGGGTCAACAGAATGAAATTATGCAAGTTGGAATTTGGCCTAAACATTGTACTAAGTCTAATTACCCTGTTCCTGGGGGGAGGGGGAGGGAGAGGGAAGCCAGGCAGTCTCTAATGACCACAGAATGGTCATCTGTTTTTCTTGTCATCTGAAAAATGGCAGCAGCAAACACCACAGCATCCCTTGTGACTATACTAACACTTTCTTCAGTACTGACTCAGAAGGGAACATATCACATACTGAATCACCAGTACAATGCAAATAATGACCCTCCTGTGATATAACAAGATAATGTTATGCTGGAGGGTGCTGGTGGCTACCAACAGGCCTGTCTTTAATCTACAGGCCTTAGATATCTACAGGGCATCATAGGCCTTGTGAGACTGATGAGCATGCTAGCTCTGTTTTCTTCAGGATATATTTAAGAAATAACTAAGCTTATTTATGAAGTAAAATAGCTGAAACCATAGAAAATTCAACCCAAGGGATGAGGTCACATGCAAAATTAATCAGAAATGGAGTTATGTGGATGGAGGGGTTTCCCTGGGGGCTGGTTGCACACACAGCAGAGGTGTCTGTGTGTGTGAAAAGCAGAGAGCCAGCAAAGGAACAGCCATAAATGCTAGGAGAAAGCCAAAGAAGCTCTGATAGACTGACCCTGGGTGGAAACCCAGGAAAGAAAGCATATTTTGGGCAGAGTGCTATTTGGAAGCAGACACAGATTTCTGAGCAAGGAAATTACCGCTTTCTCTTTGTTCCTACTGGATTTTAGGAAACAGGTCTGCAGATATTCTTTGTAAATAAATAGGACTGTACCAAAGAAATACCTGACTATCATCAACTTCTCCTTCAAATGGAAACAACCCATAATGTCCTGAAATTGCTTAATCACTAGGGTCAAAAAGTGGCATTAGTAATATGTAGATAGTCTATGGCAATAGATCATAGCTCTATATTTAAATACACCAGAAATATCCTTGAAAGTTTTAACTGGATGAAATAAAATAAAATAAAAGACTCTCATGACTCTCATGACTCTCAAATTCTCATGACACCAAAATAACATGCCACTCACAATAAGTTGTGTAATATCATGATTGTCCCTCATTTCTTTCATGCTTTGATCAGTATTAAAATAATTTAAAATGTCAATATTTAATTAGATGTGATTAGGTTTCTGACTTAATGTCTCATTGAGAAGAATGGGAGAAGTTCCTGCTTTTGTGAGAGCTACTGTTTCTGGCTGTTTGTAGACTCAAGCATACCACTACTTGGATTACTCTTAGGTCACATTTTGAAGATTTTTCCCTCAGTCAGAAGAACTAGAGAGTTTATTAAGAAAGAAGATAAATATACATTCTGGAAAACCAATATGGCAGTCACCCCAGAAAAGTAGTGGTCCAACACCATGAGCCATCGTGGTCCAATCCCTGGAAATATTTTCTCAAGAACTTCATATGGAAAGCTGTTGCACTTAAATATTAAGCAGTTCATTTGAAAAAGAGTGGAGGAGATGGCCCATGAAAATATTTGGTTGAATAAAGTTTTGTACTGGCTGCCTGTAAAACATAATGGCCAAGATTCATCTTCCCTTTAGGCAGGAACAAGGGTTCTCCCTAATTCTGGGCCATGCTGGATGCCTGCTTAAATTGTGCTGGTGTGTAATAGCCTATTACGGGACATTACATTATGTAGTCCATTGCGGGGAGTGGCTCCTCTCCCTCCGGATCTGTGGCAGGCCAATCCACCCCACTATATCTCCAAGGGTCACCTGACGTGGGGAATCAGCGGGGCAATGGGAGACATGAGCTTGGGCCTGTGGTCAGGGCCGAACAATAAACACAGTTATGGAGCTCCAGCCACTGGTAGGGGCAGAGCACAAAGAGTCTCATGCTCAGGCCTGTACTCAGGCTGGGCAGCAGTCAGTTAGCCCAGGCCCTGGAGCAAGGGGTGGCAATACAGAGTCTGAGGGCTCAGGCCTGCACTCAGGCTGAGCAGCAAACAGTCAGGCCTCCTAGCTTCGGAGGAGGGCCGACAAGCCCAGGCTTCTTGCCTAAGAGAGGGGAAAACTGCCATCCATGTATTGGGGTGGCAGGGGGACGGGACGCAGGCCCACCTGCTCCACTGCGTCCCAACCCAGGGCCGTAGCAGTGGCAGAGCGGTCTGCCACTGGATCAACAGGGATCCTGACTGCAATACGCTGACTCGCTTGCTGTGAGCATTGCAGCCAGACAGGGGTCGGCTACCCCGGGTCACTTCCCAACTCCCCCTCAGGGTGTACCTGGCTCTGTAGAGGGTCATCCTGCTTGTCGGAGAAGAAGGCCTCTATCAGGGCTTGCAGCTCCTCTGTGCTCAGGTCCATAAATGGCCCTGGCGGTCCTGGCCAGTCTTCGGCTCCCTCAGGGTCTGCAGTGGCCTCCCAGCTCGGGAGCTCATAGGAGGTGTCTGGCTCCTCCGGCCTGCCTTTTGTACTTCCGGTCCCACCCACTGACTTCCGGCGGGATGGTTGAGCGTGGTGTGGATCCTGAACCAGGGTTCAATGAGGGGCTCCTCCCCGACTAGGTCTGTGGGAAGCAAACCCACCCCACTACACATTACAGAAGAACCCGAGCACAGTGAACAATGACCAGGTACCTCCCCAGCTCCTGTGACAGAAGCAGGAGGCCAGAATAGAACCATTCTACTGGCTGTTATTTGGCTGGGAGACCCTCCAGAATCAGTGATCATTGGAATGGTGTAAAGTGACAACATAATTTTGTAATAATGCTTAACATGTACAGTAAGAAGTGTGTTTTTGAAGCTTTTGTAGGGGAAGGGGAGTGATTCTATCTATTATCAAGTTATTTTTAGGCATTTCATAGAACTCAAAACTGTAGCATCTGCCACATAGAAGACATCGTGATATCTCTACAACTCTGAATAGCTTCTTGACCTTTACAATCACCTAGAGTGAGTCATTCCATCTTATTACAGCAGACGTCAGTGGGAGTAAGCATCACTAAAGAGGACAACCAGATTTTACAGAAGTTAGACACATGCACCAAATTAGCTCACCTAAAAATCAGTTAATAGTTAAAGAGTTAGGAACAACTTGAATTCTGCTACATAGTTTGCAAGGGGATTAAGACATGAATATTTATGGTACTACCTGATGGCAACAGTGAATGGCATAGACAGTAACAAGAACATCAAAATTACTCCTCGTAGTCTGTCTCCTTAAAACATACCAAGCTAGATTCACAAAGGGAATTTAGGTGCCTAACTGCTACTTTACAAGCCTAAATCCAATATTTAAGTCCCATCAGCATTCATAATTCCCCCCTACTCAGCTGTTGCCTAACCCTATATGCACCTGAACTGCTGGCTAGCAGGGGGGACAGATAGCTCAGTGGTTTGCGCATTGGCCTGCTAAACCCAAGGTTGTAAATTCAATCCTTGAAGGGGGTTGTTTAGGGATCTAGGGCAAGGAGGGAAGAAGGAAGTTGGGGATTGGTCCTGCTTTGAGCAGGGGGTTGGACTAGATGACCTCCTGAGATCCCTTTCAAACCTGATATTGCTATGATCCATCTGAATTTCTACTGGCAAGGCTCCCTATGTGCCTACATTTCTGCAAGTGGGAATGAACAAAGCTGCTTAATTTTTAACACCACTGAGCTTCTCAGTGCCTAGCTCATGCCTAATCCTGGTGGGAGTCACAAACGAGGCATTCCCTCACCTATCTGGCCTGCTTGGCCCATTGTGGTAGGCTTGCCTCTATAGCCCAATGGTTAGTGCACTCAGACAGGATATGGGAAATTGAGGTTCATAGCCCATTCTGCCTGATGTGAAGCAAAGACTTAAACCCAGGTCTCCCACCTCCCAGAGAGTGCCCTAAACACTGGACTATCAGAAGGTATCCTGGGAAGCTGTTGTATGACATATTTAAATAGTCATTGGATCAACAGGCAAATAAGAATGGCTTGATAGCCCAGTGGGTAGTGCACTTAGGTGGGAGACCTGGGTTCCAGTCCTTGCTCCACATCTGGCATAGTGGGGAGTTGAATCTGGATCTTCCACATCCTTGGTGAGTGCTCTAACTACTGGATATAGGGGAGGGGCGGTAACACCCCATCTTCCTTATTTTTTCTTGAGAAAGGCATCTAAACCAACTCATCCCTAACTTCAGGAAAGGATTCATTGCTCTAAATGCCTAGTGGAGATAGGTGCCTCCCTGCAGCCCAGAGTTAGGTTGCAAACTCCCTTTGAGGAGTAGGGCTTAGTCCACACACCTCTCCTCAGCATTTCCTACCAGCTAGCTCATAGAGCTCCCTGCTCTGCGTGCTGGCTTTGGTGAATACCTTTTTAGTACCATGCATTGTATAGGGAGCCTGGGTACCTAACTTTGGGTTGTGAATTTCAGGAGGTGGCAGGGAACCTAAAAGTTAGGTATTGCAATGCTTAAGTCCTTCTTATTAATCAAGCCCCATGGCTCCATCTCTTCTTGCTGGGTGACTTCAACCAATGTTTCTCTACTCCTTCCTTCCTTCCTTCCTCCTGCCATTGTTAAACCAACCACTGCAACCAGACTAGTGACACTTTATTCACCACCTATCAATCAAATTCCCTTACCTAATAATCATATCAGCAAACATGCCGGGGCAATGCTTAAGCAGAGTTCAAGCATCAAGATGGTCTGGTTGTATTGTAAGTTCTGAACTCGTTTTGCTCAGGTGGGAGTGGAAATTTCCCACGTCATATTCCTACCAACTCTGCATGTGCTGTTTAGTTTGATTTATAGAAGGACACCTAACATAAGCCCCAGAGCACTCTGACATAACTTAAATTATAACAATTCACATAAAAATGGCAAAGTAACAAATAAGCAAGCAATAAATAACCCAGCCAAACAACTCAACAAGCTAGCACAATAAATAACCAATCAATCAAACTGAATGAAAAATGTCAACTCTCTCAAGTCTGGGCTCCTCTACCAGTCAGCATTTTTCAAACTTTACCCCAAATAAGTCAGCTTTCTGGGGCAGGAACCATGCCTTCTTTTATGTTTGGAAAGTGCCTACCAAAACCCAGAAAATAAATAGCTATTATTATTGTTATTATTAGCCAGGATTTTCAAAAGTAAATAGGGGTTTTGCCTCAGTTTTTGTGTGCCTAACTAGAGACATTTTTAAAAGGGCCTGGTTTTCAGAATGCATCCACTTTCAGAAAATTAGGTCTCTTAAGGTGTCTCAGATTGAGCACCCAAAAATGGAGGCACCCTAAAGTAGACACTTTGAAACTCTTAGTAAGCATGATAGTATAAAATCATGTCTATAGTTTTGCTTAATAAAATACAATCATGTCTGATAACTCGGGGCACAAAGTAATTACTACATATGTTGGGAAAGCATTTTTTCTCCACAGACAGCAATGCACAGTTTGACTGTGTTTGTGGTTTTTTTAAAGCTACCTGTAATGGTGAGTGATCACTACTAAAGACAGGACTCTGATCTTAATGAACTAAAGCGTGATCCAGTACAACAAATCCAATGTTGTTTCAATATTTGTGTCAATTGATTCATTGTAAATAGTTTATTGGTTTAGGTGAAAATCCAGCCATACCCTCTACAGATGAGGGTCTGTTCATGCAACAGAATGGCAGTAGGTATTATGCAGGGCATATGCCCCTTTTATAGTATTGCACCATATATCCACAGATTTTAAGGCTAGAAGTAGAGTTCAAAAATTTTCCAGAGGAACATTTTGCAATTGGAAAATGACAATTGGGTGAAATCAAAACATTCTGTGGTAATCTGTTGGTTTCAATGACATTTCCTTTGAAAAAGAAAAGAAAATAAAATAAAAGGATTTTGATAAGATCAGTTTTATGGGAATGAAACATTTCCATGTTTTGTTTCAAAATGACTTTTTGTTTTGAAATTTATTTAATTTTATATTATATTATACATTGTAATACATATAAATATATATAAAAAGTCAGTGATCCAAAACTGTTTTAAAATAATTAATATCATGGTACATTTTGAAAAAATCTTTATTTTTGCTCCAATTCCAAATTAAACAAATTTGAAATTGTGGAAATTCCTGCAAAATGAAAGTTCTGGTTCATGCATAGCTATAGCTAGAAGGCATCTTTGTGGTGACCTACTCTGACCTCAGGAATAATGCAGATCTTAGAATTTTGTCTGATAATTTCTATATCAGGCCAATAATTGTTGGTTGAGCCACAACATATCTTAATCTTTCTTGGAGACCTGTCTGAGATTCTAGACTGAATCAGCTAAAATTAGTCAGGATTTTTTTGATGCAATGCTTTTTTCATGAGAAAATGCTGATTTGTTGAAAATGTATCAGCTTCAATTAAACTAAAGTTGGGAAAGGTTTCATTGATCCAGGATGGAATTTCTGGTCAAAATGAGAGAAAGAACATGAGACACTCCAGAATAGCCAATATCTCAGTGGTTATAGTGCTCACATGAGATGCAGGAGAATCTGGTGCTAAGTCTGCTCTGCCTGATTTGGAAACTGACTGTAGAGTCTTTTTCTTTCTCTATTGGAGCTGTTCCACTTTGTATGAATAATTTAAATGTTAATTAGACCGCAGCAAGAAAGAGACACACTGGCTGTACCTGGCTCAGTGCAGGAATTTGAAAGAGGGTCTCCCATATCTCAGGTGAATACCCTAACCACTGGGCTATCAGTTATTGTCCGGCTATACTGAAAGGACTGAAGACATTTGATATGGTTTTAATCAAACCACAACTTTTTTATTAGCTGTCTCAGACTACCCAGCAGATAAAAGTGTACAGTGCAGGTAACTCCATGTTCATTCCATAATTATCCAGGGGGCTTCCGCTAGCTCCCCCTCTTTTTCCATCCATGTCCCCTCAACCAATCCGTTGCTGGACCTTACCATCCATCCTCTTGCCCCAATAAGAGGGTTAAGGTGGGCTATAAGAAAGGGAGGTTGGCTCCCTGCCATACCAATTATAGGAATCCCCAAGTCCCACTCCTCCCATTCTGTTCCTTTAATGAACACTTCCTTTTAAAGTCCTTTTCCGAGCCATTTATCTGGTCACTGTATACCTTCCCTATGGAGTACCTGCACTGGACATCTGTTCCACACTTATATATATAATGAGTTGCAATATACAGCCTACTGCCCTTCATGCTATGTATGAACAAAGCCCTTCCTGAACCTGCTGTGGAGAAGGCGAACCCCCAACTCCACTGAGACCAACCTGGTGGTAAGGGAAAAATTCCTTCTCATCCCCCCTATAAAAAAAGAGATGGCTAGCACAATGCCCAGAGCAGGTCTGGTATTCTGGTATTTCACCACTTAAAGGGGAGGGAAGGTGGGTGCTGCCTCTGCCTGTCCCATGTAAAAGGGGGCTCCAGGCACAGGGCTTCCCCTTTTAAACCCTCCTGCCCATCCAGTTCCCAGGGGATGAGTCAGCAACTACGCTGGCCACTTCTCTCCTTTTGAAGCAGTTTTCCTCTTTTCCTCCTCACCCAGGCCATAAAACACTTTTCCCTTCATTCGGCCAGCCAGCCAAATTCCCTCCTGCTTAAAGGTGTGGTGCGCTCATTCTGAGACAGCTCGTTCTGTTTTCTCATTTTCTGGCTTTTCATAAGGTATTTCTAAAAGTATTGGTAGGCAGAATGTGATTTCAAACAAATTCCAAAATTTTCATGGGATAGGAAAACTCTTTCCCACCAAGCTCTATTAATGACATACCTCACTACACTCTCAATCCTCAGCTCCTTCTATTCCAAATACAATATGCAATTCTTTGACCTTTCCTTCTCTACTGGAAACACACAACAGCATGTAAATAATGAAACAAAATAATACCCTACCTATCGAAAACACGACACTGAACACCCAATTCTCTCTCTGAGAAGGGAATGAGGGCTTGTCTACACAGTGCATTAGTCCATTCTAGAAGGGTATAAATTCCAGTATGCACTACCTGGCCTACGTGGACCTCTTTCAAACGGTACTACACTAATGTGCACTAAGGAACTTTTAGTGTTCACCAGCAAGTTCCGCATGGGCCAGTTAGTGCACACACACTAGTATGTACTATAATTCACACACCTCTAGTGCAGCCTAAAGCACCCTGCAGACAAGCCCTGACAGGAAGAATGGACCATATGTAACAGATGCAGGGGCGGCTCTAGCATTTCCGCCGCCCCAAGCAGGGCGGCACGCCGCGGGGGGCGCTCTGCTGGTCGCCGGTCCCACGGCGCCGGTGGACCTCTCGCAGACGTGCCTGTGGAGGGTCCACTGGTCCCGCGGCTCCGGTGGACCTCCCGCAGACACGCCTGCGGATGCTCCACTGGAGCCGCGGGACCAGCGGCCCCTCCAGAGGCACGTCTGCGGGAAGTCCACCGGCGCCGCGGGACCAGCGGACCTTCCGCAGGCGTGCCTGCGGGAGGTCCGCCAGAGCTGCCTGCCGCCCTCCCGCGGGACGCCGCCCCAAGCGCACGCTTGGCGCGCTGGGGTCTGGAGCCGGCCCTGAACAGATGTTAGTCATATTTACAGCTAGGTGACATTTTTTGGATGAGTATTTTATTTGCCAAAAAATGCAGGTTTGGGTCAACCAAAACTAAATGCAAATTTGTGTCAAGTTCACTGAATAGTTTTGGCTAAACGGAAAGTCAAAATATTTCAGTACTATTGAAACAAAGTTTTTCATTTTGTTTCCTTCCAGTCACCTAGAATGTGTGAGATGCAAGTTCAAGTCCCCTCTCTGCCTGATGTGGAAAAATGATTTGAACTTGGGTCTTCCACATTGTAGAAAAGGGCGTTAGCTACTGGGCTAAGGATTATTCTTGTGTATTGCTTTCTGAATCTCATTTTGAAGATGTTCCACATTTTTTAAATTAATTAAATAGTCATTGGTGCTGGCATGTGAATGTGGGTTTCCCATCTCCTAGGTGAATACCTTAATCATGAATGATTGAATTGCCAATATGAATGACAATGCATTATCAGCAGGCCTGGAGAAGAACATGAGTCTGATGCTAGATCATGGTATTCGGCACTCACCCAGGATGTGGGAGATCCAAGCTCAAATCCCTGCTTCTCCTCCTCTGGTTGGTTTGTGAATCCTTTGCTTTGGTCTCAGTGCCTGGAAACTGAAACAAAATTTCTTGGGTTAAACATGAAACAATTTGTTTTGACATTACCAACGTTATTCAATTTGTTTTGATGTTAGCTTTTTTTTTTTACTTTCAATTTGCCAAAAAAATTCAAAAAATGTCACTTTTGGTTCTACCCAAAATTATGGTGTTTTCCTGCTTTTCAGAATTGCCAGCAAATTGAAAAATCCATTATTCACCCAGTTCTAATCATGTTACTTAATTCACTTTGGAAGGCACTTAGATGCTGTTGGTGATGGCATAAGAACCTACACAGAACAGAATTCTAGGAAAGATTCAGTTTTCAGTTAAAGACTTCAAGAGACAGAGAATGCATTACATCCTACATTAGTTGTTAAAAGTTTGCACCTAATTTCCATTTTGAATCTGTGTAACCTCAGCTTCCAGTCATTGGATCTAAGTATGTCTTTGTTTGCTAGGTTAAAGAGCCCTCTAGTATCAGAAGTCTTCTCGTATTTATACACCATAAGATTTATACACCTCCCCAGGTATTTATACATTATGTTCAAGTCATTTCTTGACATTCTTTTCAATAAGGTAAACTGATTGAATTTCTTCAGATTCTCATTGGAAGGCAGGTTTTCCAGACTGACATTCTTGTCGCTCTTTGCTAAACCCTTTCACTAGAGTTTGGCAGGAATGGGCTGAGGAAGGATGGGATCAAGGTTTTGCTGACATGTGAATCCTCTCCTCCTCCCCCCACTTATCACAAATGCACAGGGGAGGGCAAGGAAGAAGAAAGGTCCTGCAAATATGGCTGTAGCCATTGAACTAGAATAGCCTCCATGAAGTAGCTTCATCGCGCTCTGCAGGCTGAGTAGTTGTGAGGACTCCTCTGCACCATTCACCTTCTCAGCAGTCATCCCCACAACTTGTGGATACTGAGCTCAGGATTTGAGCCTTAGTGCACAGAGTATATACAAATGCTCTTGTTTATCATTATAACCCTTTCTTTTAAGCAATTATGAATAAACAGGTAGTTTTATTGTCTTCTTAATGTTATGCAGTTTCCACTGCCATTCCGGTATATGTGCTATATATGAGTTGTATATGGCATTCTACATGAGGTTGCTTTTTGAAAATATTTTTACCATAGCTCTGTCTTTTCTGAAATTTATTTGTTCAGGTTGAAAAAAAGTTCTTTTCCCCCCCATAATCATACATAACTAGACATTTGAAAGTAGTGTGCTCCATAGAGAGACAATGTGGGTGAGGTAATATCCTTTCTTGGACCAACTTCTGTTGGTGAGAAAGACAACTTTCAAGCTCCACAAATCTACTCTTCAGGTCAGATCCTAAAGAGGAGCTCTGTGGAGTTTGAAAGCTTGTGTCTCTCACCAACAGAAGCTGGTCCAAGAAAAGATATTACCTCACCCACCTTGTCTCTCTCATATCCTGGGATCAAGGCAGCCATAACAACACTGTCCTCCATAGATTCAGTCACAGAAGCAATTATTCCCCTAAATCTATATTCAGGCGTACATCCATATATCACCTTTAAATAATATTGCCTTGTAAACATTAATATTCTGTGCAAGACTGTGTGTATAATTGGGAGCAGTAATATTTTCTCATTTATGTATTTCAGGCTTATTTTTAGAAGTATGTATTAAAATCCAGCATATAGTATAGCGCCACACTTCAGTACTCAGACTACTTATCCACTCCACAGCATTTGGCAGTTGATTGTGAAATGCTACTGACTTCCATGCATGAAATAGAGCAGATGGCACACAAGTACCAGATTCATCTACAACAGGACCTAGAGTGTGGTGATTCATAACTTCTTCTCCTCGCCAGTGGCGCTCATCTGTGCTTTGACACCTTTCACTAGCTCCCAATCCATTTCTATTGTCCGTTCAAAGCTTTGGATCTTCAGGCTCATCAGTGGTTCAGGAACAAGCTGTATCAGCAACAATGTCTCCATTTATGATCCACCTAGATAGCTGGTTTCCTCTGGTACTATGCATATTACAAAGCTCCAGATAAAGCAAGTGAAAGCTGGTGTTAAAGCGGTCTCAGACAATGGAGTTTGGAGGTGGAACAAGATTCCAGTGGAAATAAAAATCTCATCTGACCACCTTTAGGTCACATGGTAAGACATGTCTTTCCATCATAAATTACCATAATTATATGATTTATATATACATACACACACACACAAAACATACATTATTTTTACATCTATTGCTCAAGTGACTCCAAACCCTGATAGAGGATCACAGCCCCCTTGTACTAAGCACTGTGTACAGATATAATAAAAAGATAATTCATTTATCATTGGAGCAGTGACTGACTTTCAAGGAATCCTGGAAGTGGCATCTATTTCCTGTTGGAGAAGGAAAGATTTGATTGGAGTTAGGTCTTTGTGGGGGAGTCCAATTTTGTAGGTTTTCTACAGGGGTTGAGTTTTTTTGGCTGTTTTGGGGACAGTTGCCAGTTCACATTTTTAATTATTCAGGGCCGTGGATTACATCTTTTCTATATGTATGTTGTATATATACAAAATGGAGCCTTCTGAACTAGGGAAGGGAGAAAACAAAAACAAAAAACTAGAGCCTAGTTCATGTACATTTCTGTTACCTGCAAAGAGCTGTGCTACTGTGGTGAAGGACATTATAGAAACCCTGAAGTAGGCAGAAAGAATTTTTTAAATTCAATATCTGTAACAGATTATATTAATATGTTATTTTCTATTTTCTTTTTTAATTAACCTCAGTGAGATGTAATAGAAAAATCTGTTATGCTGGTTTTGTATTCTTTTTTCTGCTTGACAAACAGTAAAACTTGTCATGGTCAGTTTTCAGATTTTTCAAACTTGTCTTCTCTAACTATGTGACTACAATAGATATGATCAGTTTTGTGGTGGCTAATTGCAGAAAACATTTTATTTCCTCTTTGCATTCAGCCATAATTGAATTTAAAGTAGGCATTCATTTCAGCAAGCAAGGATTTGCATGTTTAACTGTCATTAGAGTTCCATACGTAAATCACTGTGCATTATGAGATAAGAATATACACCATATAAATCATCTCTCTCAAATGTCCCAAGTTACCAGGGATGTTTCCTCATTTTAGAACTAAATGTAGTTTTGTTAGACCTACAAGTCTAACTATTACTATTTAATGTTATTTACAGCACAAATACTGAGTCAGGACTCTATGGGTATGGCTACACAGCCAGTGGCAGCGACCTGCCAAGCCCAGGCTGACAGACTCAGGCTTCTGGGGCTTGCATTCCACTGCCAAAAATAGCTGTGTAGACATTGCTTCTAACTTGCAGCTCAGGCTGGAGCTTGAGTGCTGAACAGGCTAGCATTTGGGGGAGATAGCTCAGTGGCTTGAGCATTGGTCTGCTAAATCTAGGGTCATGAGCTCAATCCTTGAGGGGGTCGTTTAGGGAACTAGAGTAAAAATCTGTCTGGGGATTGGTCCTGCTTTGAGCAGAGGGTTGGACTAGATGACCTCCTGAGGTCCCTTCCAACCCTGATAGTCTATGAGTCACAAGGGTGGGCTTCAGAGATGGAGCTCCAGCCCAAGCTATTTTTAATGTGGAAACCCCAGCCCCACAAGCCCAAGTCTGTTAACCCAGGCTCAGAGGCTCACTGCTGTGAACTGTGTAGATGCACCCTTAGAGTATAGAAAGCTGTATTTATATGAAATAAATCTATTCCCCATTGTTTTAAAGTTCCTGAGTACATATTTTTCTTGCATGTCTCATTTTTGGTCATTGCTGATACTGAGGACAATCCTGCTTTCACTGAAGCCAATATAAATCTTTCCATTGAATTTAATAGGCCAGATTATGCTGTCATATACAATGTTCTAATTCTGGACTAGCTACATTGTCTCTGGAGTCATTCTGGATTTACAATGGTGTGACTGAGCAGAATTTGACCCAGTGGGAGCAGGACTGGGCACTCTGTATGCCAAATTTGGTCTGTGGCATTTTGCTATGCATGCCTTATGTACCAGAGCATTGAAAAAAAATCATGACTTAATTTTACTAGAGTATTTGCATTTCTGGCCAAATAAAATTAACTGTCTCTAAAAACAACCAAATTCTGCTCTCAGTTACACCTCTCTGTGTGTTCTATCTGCATCCTGGGTTACAGTTCAGGGGACAATCCTGGAGAGGTGGGTGTGGGGTGGATGGCCAAGAGTATGGGGAGACATTTGACTCTGCACCTAAGGCAGCAGGCAGCACAGCTGAGCCACCATGGGGAGGGAATTAATGTATTTTAGGTAAAGGGCTGCATTGATAAATTGTATAGTCAATTGCTTGACCACACTTTGGTTCATTATGAAATATATTCAAGAGACCAAATAATCAGTATCAGTAAGGTTTATTGCTAAAGGTCAATAATAGTATAGTACAGAAAGACAATTCAATACGACTCCAGTTTCTGGGTAGCTTTCTTGTGCAATATTGTTACAGTCACCTTACACAGCAAATGCACTCCCAAATTTAAGCAAGAAGTATTTATAGGATGATTTTACTATATGGAAAACTCTTTACATATCATTAAAATCAAACCCATCAGTTTGTCCAGTTCCTTAACTTGTTGTTCTGTATCTTCACCTTCCTTATCTTTGTTCTGGACGCTAGCCATCCAGAGATTAGTCAATGAAGGTACTTCCCTAGCTTGTACTAAGACATAGGATGAATGTATCTTGATTTTGACAAGTTTCCTACCTGCTTATGCCAAATAAACTGAACTGTAGTGTAGGGTTAAAATCCATGTGCATTTTATATAACAACCTAGTATATGGATTGTGCCAGCTCTTTTTCAGACCCAAAGTCCAGAGTTTGGTCAAGAGACCAGAGGCCTAGCAAATAGTGATTAGCTAAGAGAAAGCTGGGGTAAACAAGATAACATTGCCTTTGCTAAGATATGCTTGGTCAGTAGAAATGCCAGATGTTGAAGCAATAACTAAATAATTATATTTCATTCAATGTTTCAGATTGAACAAAGGATCCCTGTTCCTATTGTGCTTCTCCTGTGGGGAAACATTCTTCCCACAGATCCAACCTTGAGTTTATGAAAAGTTGGCACATGACAGTATAAGATGTGGCATCCTTCCACCTCTCTTCCCAGGGACCAATGCCTGCCTTAAGACATAAAGGAGACAATCTGTATTGTCATATACTTTCACTATTTATTTGCTTTAACCCCCAGGAATGTACACCTGTTGGACAATCAAAGGAGTTGCTCCATTCCTATGGACCCCAAATCAGAATTCAACATATATATTTTATACTAATTACATTTTATCAAAGTATTAATTAAATGTTAACTTGCTAACTTGAGACCATGGGCGGAGATATTATGTAACCTTTTAACCATTGGCTAATGTGCTATCTTGTCTTGCTGCAAAACCTATCCCAGGGTTGTGGAACTGCCTACCTTGTCATTTTCCCCCACCCATGGAAAATCTATATATTCTATTGTAATAAATTGTTTGACAGTGTCTCTGAGCCTAATAAGCAACGTTACACTCCGCCAGCGCTGTGTGTAATAAACTCCTATGCTTGACCTCTACACGGTGTGGATTTATGTCCTTCATATAGTATTGCAGGATATAGTTCAGCATGGGTCAGCAGTTTTATATGGCCTTTTATTCAAGGAAGGTTATTAACTCATAATCTATCCCTGTGAAGATCCCTCCTGAGAATCCCAAACCTCTGTTTCCAACACTTTGAAAAAATAGGTATCTGAATATCTGATGACCACTCCTAATTATCTCAAGAGGTCAAGAACTATTTTCACAACTAAACAGATTAAATAGAGAGAAGGTGGAGAAGACAATCAGTGATAACGGGAAATCTAGATGTTGCCCAAATCAGACAAAACAGAGTGAGAAAAAGTACTACCAGTAACTAAAGCAGACTAGAGGAATTATTTTCTGAAATAAGCAGTAAGGGCTCGGTCCTGTGCCCACTGAAGTCAATAGTAAAGCTTCTGTTGACTTCAGCAAGGCAGAATAAGGCATTATGAATACAGACATTCATAACAAACTGATGGCAAATAAAAGTAAATTAGAATTTACTCACTATTAAGGGATTATCAAAATACTGAAATACATAAAGAAAGCACAGAGATGAAAAAAAATCTCCTAGCATAAAAGATCTCCAAGAAATTCACTTCAAAGGAGCTCAGGAAGAATGCTTTAATTGCATATGGCTGGGTCAATTTTTTATATATACTTGCTTATATTACAAAAAAAGAAGGGATTTTTTTGACTCTAAACATACAATAATTCAGTTAAATGATCAAATTAAATATTAAAAACCAGCAGATATATAATACTTAAAGGGGATTTAGACCCTGATCCTGCATTGTTGTGATCTGTGGGGCGGACATAGTGCAAGAATGAGCTGAAAATGATAAGCAAAAATAACAATGAACTCAGTATATATCCAAACAAAAATTGTAAATATTGTTTACATTTTCCATACCATTTAATACATTCAAAGAAGAGAAAGTCATTGGAGACAGAAGAATTTAATTGTCAGATTAAGCTGCTGGTATATTAGAATACAGATAGACAAAAGGTCAACTGTTTCGTTTGGTATACACTATGATTAAGACTGAAAGTTATCTGAAAAAAGAACTTGTCAACAATAAGATTTCTCTTATCCTAGTATCATAAAACAATAATAATAATACAAAACAGACATGAACCTCATCCTTAATGCCCTCAAATAGCAAACATATATAGTTAATATAAGGATCGTCACTTGGGTTAGATCATACCCCAATTAATATTGTGAATAGAAATTAAGAGACTTCTGAACAAAAAGCTGGAAGACTTAACGGCCTTCTATTGCTATACCATGAAATAATTGAATTATTACAAAGAAGATAACTATGAAATCAGTTATGAAAAGGAATTTTATTAACTTCAAAAAGAGAGACCATAGCACAAGTTGTAAGTAGAACAAACAGTTGCTAAATTAGAAATAATCCATAACAGATTTAAAATTCTAAAAGGATTTATAAATGAGCCAAACTAATTACCTTACATATATAACAGAAGAAGCTCTAAGATGTACAGAAATTAGAATAAATGAGATACCGATAGCTAGAAAATTAAGTTATTCTGCCAGAACAGGATAAACAGGGCCAAATTATGACTCACCCTATCTAAACCAGAGATGTATTTGACAACTTATATAGTACTTCATGTAACAAGCCCAAACTCAGATAACTGTATGCAGAATGTTTCTGGAGCAAACTTACAGGAATTTGAAGAGACAGATCCTGCAATATGAGAATATATAAAAGCTGTAAATATTATGAGAAATGGAAAAGACCTTGGGCCTGGTGGTTCATCAATGGAATTCTATAAAGTGTTTAAAGCAGACTAAATAGGCCTTCATGCTGACCTATTTAATATATTGCATATTATTAAATGGGGAAGAATTACCTTCAGTTTGATTAATAATATCACAGGGTAGGAATAGGGTCCAAAGTGAGACAAATCAGAGGATTGGGCTAAAAGAAATCTGATGAGATTCAACAAGGACAAGCGCAGAATCCTGCACTTCAGACAGAAGAATCCCATGCACTGCTACAGGCTGGGGACCAACTGACTAAGTGGCAGTTCTGCAGAAAAGGATGAGTGGATGAGAAGCTACATATGAGTCAAAAGTGTGCCCTTTTTGCCAAGAAGTCTAATGGCATATTGGGCTGCATTAGTAGGAGCATTGCCAGCAGATCGAGGGAAGTGATTTTCCCCTCTATTCGGCACTGGTGAGGCCACATCTGGAGTATTGCGTCCAGTTTTGGGCCCCCCACTACAGAAAGGATGTGGATAAATTGGAGAGAGTCCAGCGGAGGGCAACGGAAATGATCAGGAGGCTGGGACATACGACTTACGAGGAGAAGCTGAGGGAACTGGGCTTGTTTAGTCTGCAGAAAAGAAGAGTGAGGGGATTTTAGCAGCCTTCAACAACTGAAGGGGGGTTCCAAAGAAGATTGAGCTCGGCTGTTCTCAGTGGTGGCAGATCACCGAACAAGGAGCAATGGTCTCAAGTTGCAGTGGGGGAGGTCTAGGTTGGATATTAGGAAACACTATTTCACTAGGAGGGTAGTGAAGCACTGGAAGGGGTTACCTAGGGAGGTGGAGGAATCTCCATCCTTAGAGGTTTTTAAGGCCCAGCTTGACAAACCCTGGCTGGGATGATTTAGTTGGGGTTGGTCCTGCTTTGAGCGGGGGTTAGACTAGATGACCTCCTGAGGTCTCTTCCAATGCTAATCTTTTATGATTCTATATATCACTATCATAGCTATACCTTCAAAGAACATACCAATACACTCATCTTTCTTTTCTCAATATAGATGTAAAAGTATTAACCAAAATGTAGTTTAAATCGGTGTTTCTCAAAGTAGGACCACCGCTTGTTTAGGAAAAGCCCCTGACGGGCTGGGCCAGTTTGTTTACCGGCTGCGTCTGCAGGTTTGGCTGATCGCAGCTCCCAGTGGCCGCGATTCACCACTCCAGGCCAATGGGGGCTGCGGGAAGTAGCAGCCAGTACGTCCCTCGTCCCGCGCTGCTTCCTGCAGCTCCCATTGGCCTGGAGCTGCGAATTGTGGCCACTGGGAGCTGCGATCAGCCAAACCTGCCAATGCAGCAGGTAAACATACTGGCCCAGCCCACCAGGGGCTTTCCCTGAGCAAGCGGTGGCCCTAGTTTGAGAACCACTGGTTTAAATAAAGATCAGCTAGCCTGTAAAAGAGAGAAGAATGTAACAGATAATATATGAGTGTTAGAGATACTCCAGGCCACCCAATCAGAAAAAAACCTCTGATACTTCTCTCTCTAAATTCACAGAAAGCCTTTGAGTGGGTAGAGTGCAGATAGTTGAAAACATCTCTGTTAACATTTGAGATAGGCCAATAATTTATTATTTGGGTGAAAGCTATTTGCTATCATTTTCAGACAGTACAGAGAGTGAATGGAAGTCACTTTCATCCTTTTACATGCCAGAGGGATTCTAGACCAAGATGGCCACTTTTGCTAGATCCTTGTTCATGATACCTCCGGAACTATGAAATACACAGATTAATTACTGTGAACAAAAGAACAATATGAAACAGGTCCATATCCTGATCACATCATTTTATTATGGATAGAGCATAATTGATGCATAGTGAAGTTTCAGCTGGTTTCTGTTTAAAGCTTGATTTTGTCTCTCTAAAATTGACACAAAAAGACACATTGGTTGGCATCAAAACTTTTAGGTAAGATTTGGGCCTGTGGTAGAATATTTGGGGTAAAAGTGATAGCAATTGAACAAAATTTCAAAATGTATTTGAAAGATCATAAAAATATTGTTTTTTTTGTTTTTTTTTTCAGAAATCCTTTGACATGGTGTCTCACCAAAGGCTCTTAAGGAAATTAAAAAGTCATGCAATAAGAGGGAAGTTCCTGTCATGAATCACTAACTGATTAAAAGATAGAAAACAAAGAGTAGAATTAAATTATCAGTTTTCACAATGGAGAGAGGGGAATAGTGGTGTCCCTCAGGGATCTGTACTGGGACATGTGCTGGTCAACATATTCATAAATGATCTAGAAAAAAGGGGTAAACAGTGAGATAGCAAAATTTACAAAATTACTCAAAATTAGTCCAAAGCACAGGAATCTCACAAAATTGGGTGACTAAGCAGAAAAATGGCAGATGAAATTCAGTGTTGATAAATGCAAAGTAATGCACATTGGAAAACAATCCCAACTATACATACAAAATGATGGCCTCTAAATTACCAGTTACCACTCAAGGAAAGGGGGATCTGAGAGGGGGTCTATAAAATCATGAATTATGTGGAGAAAGTGAATAATGAAGTGTTATTTACTCCTTTACATAAGAACCAGGTGTCACCCAATGAAATTAATAGGCAGCAGCTTTAAAACAAACAAAAGGAAGTACTTCTGCACATACCACAGTCAACCTGTGGAACTTATTTCCAGATGTTGTGAAGGTACAATTTGGGTTCAAATGAGAAGTAGATAAATTCATGGAGGATAGGTCCATCAATGAGAACCACTGGTTTAAATAAAGAGACAGTCAAAATCTGTTTGTGCTATTCCAGTGGTACAAAGGAGATTTAAAATGTCCTTAAACAGGCATCTGAAGATTCCCTCATTTCATCTTTACACCATCTATTCCCCTCCTTTGGTGTGAGGATGTTTCAGGGTAGAGAAGGGCATGTCAGGTGCATGTGGTGCAGAGCCAGACTGCAATGCATTTCCGTGATCCTGGGCCAACTGAATCCTTGGCATCATTCCAAAAAGGGTAGTTAGACCAACCCTTTGAAATGTGCTGGGAGCAACAGTGGCGTTGCCTTGCCAGCTTTTTGGTTTGGGGGAGGTATATCTAAACTGCAAAGAAAAGCCTGTGGTGCTGAATTTTAAAACCTGGATCAACTGACCTGGGGTCCAGGATCAGGCTGCAGGTCTAAAAATAGCAGTGTAGATATTCTTGCTTTGACTGGAGCCCAGGCTCTAAAACTCAGCATGGGGTAGGGTCTCAGATCAAGGGTCCAACCTGAGTGGGAATGTTTACATTGTTATTTTTAGCCCCTCAGCCCAAATCCAATTCAATTGATCTGGTCTCTGACAGTTGATGCCATGGGGTCTTTGCAATGTAAGACAAACCCTAAATGCCAAGTCCTGCTAGTCACAGAGTAGAAGCCCTTCCTAAATGGTTCTCTTTCTTCATAAAACAACATATTGTGCATTCCTCTAGAACATTCCAGTGGTTTCCATAGCTATGTGTTAACTTAGTAAAAGTCTGTTAGAATTTGTTTATCCATTTTAGCTAGTTATTTTAGTCAAGACAATCTTTGATAGTACTCATTTCTGACTCCATATGAGCTTGTCTATGTAAGCATCTTAACAGCAATATAGCCACAGGTCTTTAACAACATGTGTCAGCTTCCAACTGTTACGCTTAAATTAAAGTTCTAAAGCACTACACAATCCTTTTCCTGTGGATCAGCATCTGATTTTTTTTTTATTTGGGCCATAAATTACAATTACAAAAATACAACAGTGGCCATTTATTATTGTGGCTGTGAAGGGTTAATTAATACCTGTAAATCCCATTCTTTCAGTACAACACAAGTGCATAGCAGTGTTTGCTTCTATCTAAGCAGGTCTTCTGAGGCTGCTCTTCAAATCTATGCCTAGGTCGGACAAGCCTTTCTCAAACAAGATCATAGAAACCAGACATCAGATAAGCCTTTTAACTTAAATTATTAACCTGTTTTTATATATACTTAACCAGTGAAAATCAAAGGGTGCTGTTTTTATGGAGCAGAAATGTGGAAAGAAAAAAAGATGCTTCAGTTCCCTAAGAAACCAAACTTTTCAACTTCTTTTTGGGATAGCTGGATTTCATTTTTGTGAAATATGTTCATATAGTAATGCAACAAGAGGTGCATAAGACTTCCATGAAAACAAAACGAGTTTCTGAAAGTTCACTTAAGAATGTTTTTATTAATTTCAACTAAAACCTTTTAAAAATAAGTTGGCCAGATTTTGACCTCAGTTATACAGATGTAAATCAGTAACTTTGTTGAAGACTGAGTTACTCTGAATTTACAAGTATCAGAGGGGTGACATGCATCTGACGAAGTGGGTATTCACTCACGAAAGCGTCTGCTCCAATACGTCTGTTAGTTTATAACGTGCCACAGGACTCTTTGTCGCTTCTGAATTTACACTGGTTTTACTTCTGAGAATGGTTTAATAGAAACACACAACATTATTTCAATAGAAAGACACAAATTCAGCATTGTTACTTCTCTGCATGATGAAAACATTAATATTTCAAAACAATGGACTAAATTATACTGTATTATGTTCGTGCAGTCTCTTTGGACTCAGCAGGGTATCGTGTAATTTGAGAAAAAAATTGGTCTTTGGTGATTATTAGCTAAAGGTAGAAGAAGAACTAGGAAAGACTATGTTTCATTAATGGATTTAATTCTGAAACATATTTCAAAGTTTTCCACATGTGAAATTCCCTCTTGAAGGCCTATATCCCACAGGGCAAGTGACAAAACTGACAATATATGTGTATAAATACAGGGTCTGTATTTAAAAGTTTAAAATATAATCCAATTTATTAGATAAGAACATTTGCATAAGAAACTGCAAGTTTCAGGAAAGTAATCAGCATTTCAAGACAGAAGTTCCTTTTGAAGATGATATTTTTCTTTTGCGAATTATTTTTGATATGTGGTTGTATTAAATGCAATAGACATAGGAGCAATATGCAATATAGATAGGGACAGAGACATAATATGTTAAAATTCTGCTTTTTAATGCTGAGAAAAAATGCTATATTTTATAGAGTTAAAATTATATAGTACAGTATCCCGATCTATCGATTATGTATTAATTATATTGATTACTTACGAATTCCCAGTAACTACCTTGAGGGTTGACAGGTTCTTGTCCCAAGATCAGGCCCAGTATTATTAAAATTACTGTGTAGTTCGGAACCTCAATGTGTACAATAGCAACACTTGCACTATAGGAAACTTTCTGTATTACAATTGTTTATTAATACATTTAGCAAAGCCACAGAAAATCTAACTCAGTAAAGTAGGTAGAGATAGTACAGAATGTACCTCAGAACTTCCATATACACGCACCATCCCTCACAGATCAACCTGAAATGTTAGCCATCATCTTCCTCATTAACATCCCCTTCCCGTCATCACTAGTGGCCATCATTCTCACAAGTCCCAAGGGTTACATTTGTCATTCCTGCACCCAGGCTGAGATACAACTTTTATATGACTATGTCTGATGCATATTCAATATATTCAGTAGAGGTTTCTCCCATCTTCCTGATTTGTATTTCCTCACCCTACTAATGTTGGGGTGCTTTTCTTTTATAGGTTAGTATAGGAATGATCTCAACTTATTATCATATTTGTTAATTTGTTGCCATGGAACTCTTTTGGTCAGATATCTGTGGCTGTTAGCTCATGTTCCTGTGGTTGGCTGGTATCATTATGGTAAATTCCATCAAAATTCTCCCTTATACACTTTATTTTCAGTTTCCCCAAACTTGGGAGTTACCATTGTGCCATTTATCTGTGCCAAAGTTCATAGGCCTCAAGCCTTATGCTAACTGCTGAAGCTAATGTCATACAGATTACTGGCCTGTAAGATCCTTTCATTACTGCTGAACATAATAAAGGCAAAATATAATGAAGGTAAGGTAGTGAATATAATAAAGGCAAGCTAGCCCTATAGGCTAGAGTTCTGAAATTTAAAATAAATTCTTAAGTAAATGAAATCATTAGCTCTCCATTTTGGAAATCATAAGATTTAAATATTTTCTTGTAAAGTGTAGATTTCTATAGTAGCATCTTCCAAAAATGTTTATAATTTTCAGAAAAATATATAAACTATTTTTTAAAGATGCAAGATTTTTCTTGGTAGTGATTTTGTACTCATGCCAAAGATAAATTTTTAAAGATTTTTTTCTCTTTGAAGGATAAGAATCAATACTTGAAGGCCTAATAGTTTCTTTTGCCTTATTTTCCTGTGCATTCTTTCCTTCTTGTGTGTGACATTTCTCAGTTGGAATTTGAGTTTCTTTAACATCTTCAGTGTTAAGGGTACTTGCAAATTTCATTTGTATAAGGATTTTATGATTTGGAGGCTTCAACTATTTTACAATTCATTAAATTCATTCTCTGTATTGATAGACAAGCTATTTTCTTATCCAATAATAAATATTATTATTAATAATCACAATAATTATTTTACCATTTCACTATGTTGCAGATAGCTTATCATGAAGAGCTTGATTTTCTGCAGTGACTTAATAGGTTAAGCAAACATATCTCTGTGGTAAACTGCTTTGTAGCCCTAATCACCGCTGAGTAGGGGCAGCTGTAAAAGAAGCACTGAGAGCTGTCCCCATCCTGCTTTAAACTACAGGAGCTTATTAGTTGTGTTACAGACACACCTGTGGAATGCCTCCAATATTTCCCCCCTTCCACCTTGCAGGCCTGTTACAGGTTCTGTAGTGTGAGCTATGTGCTCATGCCTAGGAACACTTCTAGCATGGCCAACACAGTTCCCAACAATAGTTTGCTGCACATAAACATTTAAAATACCATTTCCTTCCTTTGATTTGGCTAATCTGTAGAATTATCAACCATTTATGACCCTTATAGCCCTTGCTGACCCATGTGACTAGACGGCTGCTTAATTAACCAATTTTACTAACCTAAACTTTCAATGTAAAATGTGTTTACAGAAGCATCTTCAACTCTAACAATGTCTCAGAAACACGTGCTTCAAGATTAAAAACTGTTGTTGATGTTCCTTCTGAACACTGATGTTCTCATTTTGCATAGTTTCAGGTGGAAAATAAAAAGTCAGTTATCCATTGATTGTTAAAGTGGAAGCGAGGGAATGTAAAATACATGGTCTAAACATTTTCAATTGAAAAAGCAGAAACTTTCTGGTACTTGTTCAGGGGAGCTTATGTATAGTCCAATCTATACACTGTAACCTTATTTCCAGTGTTGTATTATATATCAAGGATTCATTGCATAATTATGGCTCTATCTGATAAGGTTCTGAACATCTCTTTTAAGATCACAGGGACTGGAGGGGGTTTAGCACCTCTCAAAAGGCACTTAAAGCTTTTCAAGATCAAGTCACTCCTTTGAGAAATGATCTTTTCAGAATACTCATCTATGCAAATATGACTGTGAGGATCTTCATGGATAATAGGAACTTCTGCCTATAGACTATGTTTGTCTAATAGAGGAAGTTATATTTGTTTTAAGGGTTGGATAACCTTTTTCTTTTTTATAGCTGCCTTGGATCCCACGGTACCAGATACGAATATATTATAGGCTAAATTCCAATACTTGCTCTTGGGAATAATCTAATAGGTTTCAGTGAGATTTCTTTTGAAGTAAGGAACAATTTAATATAAGTATCAGAATCTGGTCATATGTCTAAAATATTATGGCGGTCATATACACAGTGATGTCTAATCCAACCCACAGTTTTATTCAATTTGATTTCTAGAAAACAAATAACATGCATTGATTTGTATTGCATTTCACTATTTATTTTTATTTCTATTGGCTATTAATAATATCAGAATATGCAATGAATATTGACAAAAAGACAAAATTAGTCACTAAAAATCAAGCAACTCATTTATTACACGCAACAATATCATACCATTGCTTGTATCATTTTCTTTGTTGTTACTGTACATTGTTTCAGTAAACAGAAATTGTATTCCAATCTAATGTAGATTTTGTGGTAGATTCATTGGTAGTGTAGTGCAATATATGATCTTGGAGTAACTTCATATTGTTCAGTGTTCAGGAATTATTTTATCACCCTTAATCAGGAGGAATAAAATCCATGTAAATTTAGTCTCACAAATACAGAGTTTCACTTCAGTTGATCAAATGGCTATTTTGAGTAAATTTGCAATGTTTCTCTTATGGGAATAATTTACAAATGAGTGAAAATAAAAGTCAATATACTCAGAAACAGGTTGGGTTAAGGAGTTGATGCCTGATACCGTTAATTTTCTTGGAGATTAATCAATATTATATTAATTTTAGCTTGACAGAAGATCAATATTTCAAAAGGTTCTTCAAGGAAACCTGAGAATTTTCATTGCTATATAGGAATTAAATTAGGAGCAGGAATATTACTGCTAATAACAGAAGAAAATGAGTGTGGTATGAGTAAATTGATATTAAAAAAAGTCTGGTTTCTGATTGTCAACTTGAAAGTAAAGAGGACTTGTATGACTAGAACCAGCTCATGGCAGAGCTCTCAGCAGTAGGAGTTATTAAGGAAGGGTGGCCACCAGGTGCAAAGTTGTCCTTTGAAAATATGTTAAATGATGTCTATATTACGTGTATTATCTATCATATTTTCAACAATGCCCTAATCTATAATGGGTCACATTTTGGCAAATTAGAAAGGTAGAGGCCAGGGATGAAATTATTTCTTGTGCCTCTAAGAGGAGCAGCATAGCCTCATAATACAGTGGAAGAGGGACTTTAAACTGTCTTTGCACAATTGTAATCCTGTGCTGCGTAGGGGTGCCTGGAATAATTTAGACAGTCTAGGGGCTTGTCTACACAGGGAGTAATTCTTCTTATTCTTAATTAATTCTATGTGTGGATGCTTTTTTTTTGGACTAAGATTAATTTACTCCTAATTAGATTAATCCACTTGAACAATGGATTCAAACCCAACCTAAAACTCACAACCATATTCTGTGTTAATTTCCATGTATAGCTAAACCCTGAAATATAGCCTCCTGAGACTGTATTATGGGCCTCAGCACTTCCCAGACTTCGTTGCAGCCCTTACACCAGGGCTTGTGAAGGGGTACTTGGAAATTAGCCTAATGGCTGTGAACTGCAATGCCTGCACTGGGCAAATCCCGCCAGGCCTGAACCAGGGCTTTTAGGGTCCCTTTATGTCACTCTGGCCCATTTATGTTGCAATCCCAGAGTGGGATCTCACCTCAGAGCTGTGCAAAACTGTACCTATGATTGCATATGCAATCAATGCTTTCAACTGCCTCGCACAATGGAGTCCTGGTCCATGACTGGGGCTTCTCAGTGTTACTGAAATAATAAATAATAATAATAATAACAACAATAATACTTGATAGTTAGCTGTCTAATTTGCACCTGCATGAGCATTTAATTAACTTGCATCTGGAGCTACCATATAGTTTGCACAATTGTAGATGTGTTTTTGTGTAAATTGGAGGCCATTTTCAAAAGTGTCTAAGTGATCAGAAACCCAAAGCTCATTCACTTTTAATAGGACTTGTGTTCCAAAGTCACTAAGGTGCTACTTGTACACTTGTGCTTATGGCTCTCAAACCTCCATATTTGAAACTAATATCACAGTAAGTTTTTTTTTTCCAGAAGCACTTAACTTTGCCTTAACTGAAGTCAAACTCACCATGGATAAAAAAAGAAAAAAGCAGACATTTATATTACCTGCCCCTCAAATATACATAATATTAAATAGCTTGATTTCTATATCAGCGCCTTTGAAACAACACACTTACAATATATAAATCAACACAACTCACAGGAGCCCTGCCTTCCTAACAAAAGTCATTTTGAATTGCACTGGGCCTGAGACTCCTGGTACAGAGGAAGTTGCAGTGGCTTCCTAACACCATATCTTCCTTTGCTGACTGACTTTAATCTGCCAGGGTTCTCTGCCAGAGAAATATAGGTCAGAGGAAGCCAGCATAAACCTGAGGAAAAATCTGGGCCTTTCATCTGTGAATACATGCACATGCACATAAGAACATGACACCATAACAATGGCCATACTGGGTCAGACCACAGGTCCATTTAGCCCAGTATGGCCTCTCTTCTGACAGTGGCCAATGCCAGATGTCCCAGAGGGAATGAACAGAACAGGTAATCATCAAGTGATCCATTCCCTCTTGCTCATTCCCAGCTTCTGTAAACGGAGGCTAGGGACACCATTACTGCCCATCCTGGCTAATAGCCATTGATGGACCTATCATCCATTAGCTTCTCTAGTTCCTTTTTGAACCCTGTTATGGTCTTGGCCTTCACAACATCCTCTGGCAAAGAGTTTCACAGGTTGATTGTGTGTTGTGTGAAGCAATACTTCCTTTTATTTGTTTTAAACCTCCTGCCTATTAATTTCAATAGGTGACCTCTAGTTTTTGTGTTATGAGAAATAGTAAATAACACTTCCTTATTTACTTTCGCCACACCAGTCATGATCTTATAGACCTCAATCATATTCCCCGTCTCCCCCAGTCATCTCTTTTCAAGCTGAAAACTCCCATTCATATTAATCTATTCTTATATGGAAGCCGTCCCATAACCCTTATCATTTCTGCTGCCCTTTTCTAAATCTTTTCCAATTACAATATATATATTTTTGAGATGGAGTGACCACATCTGCATTCACTATTCAAGATGTGGGTGTACCATGGATTTATATAGAGGTAATATGATATTTTCTGTCTTATTATCTATCCCTTTCTTAATGATGCCCAACATTGTGTTCACTTTTTTGACTGCCACTGCACATTGAGTAGATGTTTTCAGAGAACTATCCACAATGACTCCAAGATCTCTTTCTTCAGTGGTAAAAGCTAATTTAGACTCCCAACATTTTATATGTATAGTTGGGATTATGTTTTCCAATGTACATTACTTTACATTTCTCAACACTGAATTTCATTGGCCATTTTGTTGCCCAGTCACCTAGTTTTGAGATATTCTTTTGAAGCTTTTCACATTCTGCCTGGGACTTAACTATCTTGAATAGTTTTGTATCATCTGCAAATTTTGTCATGTCATTGTTTACCTCTTTTTCCATATTATTTATGAATATATTGAATAGGACATAGAGAATCTCCATTAAAAGATCCTTCCCTAGGAGATATCTCTGTGCGAACCACGTGCTCCTCTGCACCTGTCAGCTTTCCCCCAGTCCTTAGTTTAAAAACTGCTCAATGACCTTTTTAATTTTAAGTGCCAGCAATCTGGTTCCATTTTGGTTTAGGTGGAGCCCATCCTTCCTGTATAGGATCTCCCTTTCCCCAAAATTTCCCCAGTTCCTGATAAATCTAAACCCCTCCTCCCTACACCATTGTCTCATCCATGCATTGAGACCCTGCAGTTCTGCCTGTCTAAGTGGCCCTGTGCATGGAACTGGAAGCATTTCAGAGAATGCTACCATGGAGGTCCTGGACTTCAATTTCTTACCTAGCAGCCTAAATTTGGCCTCCAGGGCCTCTCTCCTATCCTTTCCAATGTCATTGGTTCCTACATGTACATCGACCACTGTCTCCTCCCCAGCACTACACATAAGTCTATCTAGATGTCTCGAGAGATCGGCAACCTTTGCACCAGGCAGGCAAGTCACCATGCGGTTCTCCTGGTCATAACAAACCCAGCTATCTATGTTTCTAATGATCAAATTGCCCGTTACTAATACCTATCTCTTCCTAATAACTGGAGTTCCCTCCCCCAAAGAGGTATCCTCAGTGCAAGAGGATACTACAACATCATATGGAAGGAGAGTCTCAACTATGGGATCATTTCCCTCTCCTCCAGTTGGATGTTCTACTTCCCTAAGATGTTCATCCTCCTCAACAACACAGAAGCTGTCAGATGGGGGTTGGGACGTGTAAGGGGCCGGTGTGGGGGCTCGGCCCTCTCAGGCGCAGCTGGGAGCCAGGCCGCCTCACTACACGCGTCTGCGATCTGCGGCGTGGTCTGATAGGACAAAGGACAGTCAGGGCTCGGGCCCTCAGGCAGGGGCTGAGCGAATAAGCAGTCTAATTAGCCCGGGCCCTGGGGCAGGGTGGGGCAGCAAGCAGTTCAGGGCTCAGACCCTTAGGCAGGGGCTGAGCAAACAAACAGTATATAAGCCCGGGCCCTCGGGCAGGGCGAGGCAGCAAGCAGTTCAGGGCTCAGACCCTTAGTGTTGGGGTGACGGGGGAGACTGCCACCCGTGAGTGGCAGGGGGGACGCAGGCCCACCCACTCCACTGTGTCCCAGCCTGGGGCTCTAACAGCGGCAGGCCGTCTGCTGCTGTGTCAGTGGGGATCCTGGCCGCAACACACTGACATTGGTTTGGGGTCTCCTGCAGCCAGACTAGGGTTGGCTACCCCCGGGACACTTCCAATCTCCCCCTCTATTGGTACCTGTGTCTCACCAGTGTCTTCCGCAGTGTCCCACACCATGGGCTCCTCAGGATACTGAGTGCTGGGTAAGCGGGACTGTTCCTCAGGATACCGGGCGAGGGGAAGCTCAGGCAGCTCCTCCGGGTAGCGGGTTCGGGGAAGGCCCGGCCAGTCCTCCTCAGGGTAGCGAGCACGGGGCAGGCTCGGCCCAGCGGGAGCTAGGGCACCAGCGTCTGTCTTCTCCGGCAGCCAGCAGTCAACTGAGCGCTGGGGCTGGCCCCTTGACTTCCAGGGGGCGGGAACAGGCGGTGGTGGCTCCGCCCACTTCGGCGTCTGTTCTGGCTCGGCCCTCTCAGGTGCGGCTAGGAGCCAGGCCACTTCACTACAGGACCATTCTATTGTGTCCCGGAAAGTCTCATCTATGTACCTCTCTGTCTTCCTTAGCTCCTCCAGTTCAACCACTCTGGTCTTCAAAGCCTGTACATGGTCTCTGAGGGCCAGGAGATCCTTGCATTGAATGCACACATATGCCACCTCCCCATAGGACAGGTAATCATACATGCTGCAATTGGGTGTAATAAACTGGATAGACCCCACTCTGTTGCTTGACTTCTGCTTGCATTCTCTTTTTACTCCTGAAACTTGTTCCTTTTTTGATGTTTTTTTTTTTATCAGGGAGTGTTTTGGGCTTTAAGTTTAAAGAATGTTAAGTTTATTTGGTCCCCCTTCTCCTCCCCCCACACACTCCCCCCTGTAAACTCCTCTGTCACCTGGAGAACCCCCACACAAAAATCCTCTGTTAGTCACTCCTGTTCGTTAGCTCCCCGATACTCAATCAGTTTTGTAAGCTGAGCAAGGTAGAATTTTCTGGGCCACTCAAAACATATTAGCTATGCCACTGCTTTTTGCCTGTCTGGTTCTAGGAACTGTTTCTTCACCATGTAACAATCATTCTCCAAAAATATGCAGCAGAATTTAAAAAAAAATAACTGGAGCAGGAAAAGCTATATGTTTCGTATCAGTTGAAGAGACAAACAAATTGCCATAAGAACGAACAAGGTGAATAAAACCTGAAGGCTGGAAAAGCAAAAGTACCATTAGGCAGAATATATTACGGGAGGGTGAAATTCATAAAGTCATAGATTCTAAGACCACAAAGGACCATTGTGATCATCTCTGACTTCCTGTGTAACACAGTCCATAGACCATTCCCCAAATAATTCATATTTGAACTAGAACATATCTTTTAGAAAAAAATTCAGCATTGAATTAAAAATTGCCAGTGATGGAGAATCCATCACAACCCTTAATAAATTGTTTGATGGTTAATTACCCTCACTTTAAAAAAAAATATACCTTATTTCCATTCTGAATTTGTCTAGCTTCAACTTACAGCTATTGGATCCCATAACTCTGTCTGCTAGACTGACAAGCCACTTATCAAAGATTTGTTCTTCATGTAGGTACTTATAGACTGATCGAGTCACCCCTAATCTTCTCTTTGTTAAATTCAATAGATTGAGCTCCTTGAGTCTGTCACTATAAGGCAGTTTTTTTAATCTTATAAACATTCTCATGGCTCTTCCCTGAACCCTCTTCAATTTATCAACATCCTTCTTGAATTGTGGACACCAGAACTGGCACTATTATATTGCAGCAGCTATCACACTGTGCAGGATATAGAGGCAGAATATCCTGCCTACGCCTATTCAACGTTCTCCTGTTTACGCATCCAAGGATTGGATTAGACCCCTGGCCACAGTTTCACACTGGGAGCTCATGTTCAGTGCAGTTTGGTGGATACCAAGACCCCCAAAACATTTTAAGAGTCACACTTTCCCAAGATAGAGTCCCTCATCTTTTAACTATGACCTACAGTCTTTGTTCCTGGATAGATATATTTGAATTTGGCAATTGCTGGATTTGAGTTGCAGTGAACATATTCATGAACAATTTTTTGGTTTAGCATCTTAATTTTATTGTGAAATTAACATGAGAGAAACTGGAAAAATATAAAGCATCAAGAGATGCTGTCTGTCAAAGGTCCCAGAAGTATTTCTTATTCTTTAATGGTAAATAACAAGTCTCTAAAATTAACAGCTAACCACCAAGCCCAACTCTGGTCCTTCTGCCCTCCCAAATTAGAAATCCAATCTGCATATTTTTACTGACCACTAACTGCAAGAAATTCCAGGAATTCATAATGAACATATTGTACACAAATGAATGTATGTTTTAATAGGAGCATATTTGGCTAACTAGTGAATTCATTGCTCCATTTGGTACTGTGTGGGAAATTCTGAATATTTATTTTTTTCACTCTGTACTTCCCTTTTTTAGTTCATCATAAGGAGAAACAGACATTGCTTTTGCATGGCATTCCAGACCCATCTGCTCATCATTCTGATTTTTTGTTTCCTTGACAGTTTCTCACCAATGTTATTAAGAGTGTGTCTTTCTTGCAAGGATATGATAAAATACAAGAATTACTTTTTTATACCCTTGGCCATAGGGGAAGTTTAAAGAGAAGGAAGTTTTCACCTGATCTCCTTGTACTGAAATCATGAAAGGAACTACAGGTTGATTCCTGCTGTCTTAATGAGGGGATCAACAAGCATGTGGACCAACAGGATCCAGTGGATATAGTGTACTTAGATTTTCAGAAAGCCTTTGACAATGTCCCTCACCAAAGGCGCTTACGCAAAGTAAGCTGCCACAAAATAAGAGGGAAGGTCTTCTCATGGATTGGTAACTGGTTAAAAGATAGGAAACAAGGGGTAGGAATAAATGTTCAGTTTTCAGAATGGAGAGAGGTAAACAGTTGTGTCCTCCAGGGGTCTCTTCTGGGGCCAGTCCTATTCAACATATTCATAAATGATCTAGAAAAAGGGGTAAACAGTGAGGTGGCAAAATTAGCAGATGATACAAAATTATTAAAGATAGTTAAGTCCCAGGCAGACTGCAAAGAGCTACAAAAGGATATCTCAAAACTAGGTGACTGGGCAACAAAATGGTCGATTAACTTCAATGATGACAAATGCAAAGTAATGTACATTGGAAAATATAATCCGAACTATACATATAAAATGATGAGGTCTAAATTATATGTTAATACTCAAGAAAGAGATCTTGGAGTCATTGTGGATAGTTCTCTGAAAACATCCACTCAATGTGCAGCTGCAGTCAAAAAAGCGAACACAATATTAGGCATCATTAAGAAAGGAATAGGTAACAAGACAGAAAATATCATATTACCTCTATATAAATCCATGGTATGCCCATATCTTGAATAATGAATGCAGATGTGGTCTCTACATCTCAAAAAAGATATATTGGAACTGGAAAAGATTCAGAAAAGGACAACAAAATTATTAGAGGTATGGAACGACATCCGTCTGAGGATAGATTAATAAAACTGGGACTTTTCAGGTTGGAAAAGAGATGACTAAGTGGGAATATGATTAAGGTCAATAAAATTATGCCTGGTTTAGAGAGAGTAAATAAGGAAGTGCTATTTAGTCCTTCTCATAACACAAGAACTAGGGGTCACCTATTGAAATTAACAGGCAGCAGGTTTAAAACAAGCAAAAGGAAGTATTTCTTCACACAACACACAGTCAACCTGTGGAACTCTTTGCCAGAGGATGTTGTGAAGGCCACGACTATAACACAATTCAAAAAAGAACCAGATAAATTCATGGAGGATAGGTCCATCAATGGCTATTAGCCAGGATGGAGAGTGATGGTGTCCCTAACTTTTGTTTGCCAGAAGCTGGGAATGACATTGGTTGCTGTGAGAAGACATCCTGGGCTAGATGGACCTTTGGTCTGACCCAGTAGGGCCAGTCTTATGTTCTTATGTAACCCCTGAAATGTGTTCAATTTAACTAGGCTTGATGGAAAATCAGAATATGTGTCCTATCGGAAATTCAGATTTTGGATGAAAAATCAAAATATCTAAACTTTTTTTGGAGCAAAATGATTCAGAAATGTCAAAAAAAAAAGAAATTTTTCATCAAAACAAAACTTTTTTACATTCCTAAATAAAAATGGTTAACTTTGGGCTGTCCAGCTGAATAAAAATATTTAGTTTCAGATCAGTTCAACATTAAACTGAATCTGCTTTGGCTGCTGCAATGTTTCATGAGAGTTTTAGTGTGGCCAGGGAGCCCAGCCTATAGGGAAGAATGTGGGCAGGAGGCACCCAAAGTACATCTTATATGATTCATTGTGGTGTCTCAGCCAAAGAGAATACCACAGTGTGTCATGGGAGATAAAGTCTGTCCAGGGAGCCTGGCCCACAAGGGAGAATGGGGACATGATACATTGGAACTCCAACTCCTACAAGGCACTACGCCAGCTAAAGGAGACACAGATTAATGTTTAACTTGAAGCAAAACATTTTGATTCAGTTCAACAAACTGAAGTGATTCAATTCAGGTTGTCTTGACCCAAAACTAAATGTTTTGTTTAGATTTTTCCAATGGAAAACTGACAAATTCCAGCAATTTTTGCATGGAATATTTTGATTTTTAGAAGCCACATTTTCTGTCTAAAACACTCTGACAGAAAGCTCTTTGCCATTTCTACTTTTAACCTTAGAAAGAGAGTACTAAGTCTTTTGTTGGAAGATGAACCACCCGTTATTGGGCCTCTGGTGGCACAGAGGGTCTGTGTTTCCCTCCAACATTGCAAGAAGAGGATATTTCTTCTGCAATGGTTCATATTAGCCAAGCTGTCCATTCTTTCTAAGTAACAGCACTTTATTAGTAACTGAGCTACAAAGATTCATGTAACAAATCCAAATATTTAAACTTGAATAAGATAATAAAGTCTTGAGACAATTTACACAAGAATTCTTTAACATGTGCCCATATGTGTCTATGTTCACTTGAGTTAATTTGAATAAAACACCAAACTTTCATATATAACCATGTAAAACATTGGAACAACTAATAATTTAAAAAAGCTGAAGTAAATCAAATCAATCCCACTGGTATTTTTGCCAGAAACACCAGATATTCTTGATAATGGATTTTCATGTTCATTTCCTCTCATAACCAAGTTGTCCTAAACCCTCCATCCCAAATATTTATACTCCAAACCCTTTCATTCTATCTTATAAATTTGGAGGGGAAAAGAACTCAGCAACCAGCATTGCCAGATCCAAACATTACCAGACCATGAGTCAAGCCCCTCTAAATCATGAGATTGGTTTAAAAGCATAAGATTTTTAAAAGAAAGAATATTTTTATTTGCCTTCTGGTTTTCAAGCCTTTTGGGTTCACATTTTTTAGATTTTCTCTGCAACCATGAGGTATAGAAACTTAAAAAAAAAATGAAAGCTGATATTCTCATGTATTCACATGACTCCAAGAGTTGGGGCTTTTAATAAAAACACCAATTAGCACAAGACTTATGTTAAAGTCAAGTGTTGTGTAGCAAGGAGGCATGACTCCCCTCCAACGCAGACGCAGAGTGAACGCCAAAGGCTGCCTGGTGGGAGGAGCCAGGAGGGCCATGCCCCACACACTGGAAACATAGGGGTGGGACAGGAAGGGGAAATATAAAAGGCCGGCCCAGCTGCTCAGTTGAGAGGGAGCTGCTGGAGGTGATAGAGGCTTTTCCCCCTGCTGCTGGAGGTGAGCACCAAGGAAAACCACTGTTGCCCCAGGGACCAGCAGGAGCTTCCAGGGAGCCCTGATGCTCTTGATGCAGTGTGCCCTTGGAGGTTGAGGACAACCACTGGATCCAGGTACACCCGAGGGGGAGAGAAGGAAGTAACCCAGGGGAACAAGGCAGTAGTCTGGTGGATAGCAAGCCTGAAATCAGGTCAGTATGTTGTGGTGGATCCCCATTGACCCAGTGGTGGACTGCTCTGCCTCTAATAGGACCCTGGGTTGGGATGCAGTGGAGTCGGGCGGGCCCGCGTCCCCCCTGCCACCCGACCCCTGCGGTGGCAGTACTCCCCCTCCATAGGCCAGGAGGCCTGTGCCCTGCAGCTCAACTCCTTGCCTGACCCCATAGATTGCATTTGGTGCCCATCCCCAAATCTGAGCCCCATAGACTGTGTGTGGTGCCCACCCCAAACCCCATAGACTGGACTGGGGCTGCAGGTCTGTCTGAGTGTAGGCCAGAGCACTAACTGTTGATTGCCCCATCCTGCTTAAAGGCCATGGAAATAGACTGCTACAGCTCTGCCTGATTGTAAGCCCAAGCCCAGACTGTGTACATCCCATCCCGCTTGAAGGACGGGACCACTTGTGAATTGCTAATTCCCCCACTCTTGTTCTGCTTAGAGAAGGCTTTAGCAGGCCTAACTCACGAGGAGACATGGCCCCCCTCAGACACAGACGCGGAGGGACAGCCCTGCCAGCCTACAAGCTGGCAGCGGCGAAATCTGAAAAGTTGTCTTGACACTGGGAGAGCTTTATCTTGTTTTAAGAAATGTGGGGTAATGCACATTGTATGGTATTGGTTCACTTACAATAAGTTTTGTTCAAAATCCAGGATGACTACGTTTTTCTTCTATAAAAACTATCTGTACAATGTGAACAAAGAGGATTTTTCTCCAAGCATTAATCTTCCAACAGGAAAGGGAGGGAGAGAATCGGGTAAAACATGTGGAACCAATAATTCACTAAACCACCAAGCTAAAAAGAAAACAAACAAAAAAAACCCTTGAGTTTCTTCTCAGAAGAAAACCCATTTCAGTTTCTTCTCAGAATCCAACCAGGCATAAATTTGTTCCTCTTGCTCAGGTTTCAAACATATCCATTTTATTTACCAGAGATTTATTCTCCTTAACCAAACTAGTACAAAGCATGCCATGCCCAAAGGCAGTATTTTCTAAGCCAGTGATTCAGAATTCAACTCCCTGCAGTCTTTTAAAATCACTTCAACTTTATTATCTATCCCACAAAGTAGCTCCTGGAAGCCAGCCAATCTCTTAAGCAGGAGATTTAGGGCCCAATCCTGCTCCCATTAACGTCAGTGGGAATTTTGATATTGGTTTCAAATGAGAGGACCAGGTCCTTAATTCTGTGGTAATCATGGTTTTCAAGCCCTGCAAAATGGCTTTCCAGTGAGTGCTATGTATGCTGGTAATCAGTGACTGAAAGGTAGCATGTGTGTAATCATATGCTGCAGTTTTTGAAAGCTAACTTTTCAATATAACTTGAGCACAATGAGCTTTTTGCCATGACTCAGGCTAAGGAAATGTCACCTGACATAATAGGTTATCAATTCCGTCACCAGTTGAAGCCCAAAACTCCAAAAGCAGAACATTAAAAGAAACCAAAGTAACATGAGTCAGGGACAGAGCTAAAGTGGCTTTCACACAAATACATCCCAATCTATTTTTAACCAACAGAACAGTTGATAAATCAGATAAAAAATAAACAAGTAAAAATAATATTTTGATATGAATTTTGCATTCAAATTCTACATTTTCAAACTGGCCTCTCTTAAGTAGATAATGCAGCTATGCATGCCTATGAATTCTACATGCAATTTTTACACACATATATTTAACAAACAAAAAACCTGGATTCCCACTAGCAAACAGCCCTTTTACTTTGTTTTATTACATGCAAGATGTTTGAATGTGTTAATACTGCCTATTTGCACAACTGAGATTTTACATGAACAAAGTTCTAAGCAAACTATTTCTCATGCAAAACCATGAGTATGCAGAATTGCAGGGGCATACTATGAGGTCATCCTGAAGCTCCTTTGAAAACTCACCCTAAAAGTGAATGCTATTGTGGAGCCAGCCATGGCACAGGCAGGCATGTGAAACTCAGACACTACAGTGCTCCTCAGTTGTGATTTAAAACATCCAGGGTACTCCCAGTTTTGGGCCTCTATTAGAGCAGAAACTGCCCATCTGAAGCCAAATTTAGTGTTTCCTTTGTGCTATTGTGTTCTTTCTCTTGTTATTAAAACTCATTTTCACAGACCTAATGACTGTTGCAGAGTGGGCTTTAAAATACAATTACAGTGAGAGCAGAGTAAATCTAGTTTCGGTTTACAACCATTAGTGTAGTCTGTGGCTCTTTCAGTGCCAATGTAATTAAACTTGTGTCGAAGTTGACTTTGCCAATCCCTATTATGAGAGCTTTATAGTTGCAGTCAAAATTGAAAACTACATAAAAGGTTCCACTCGATTCATAAGAAATTTGTTGTCAGAAATAAACAAACACAACTCTAATTTAGTCTCTTTTAGGTACAAATGAATGGGAAATACTCTTAATGGGGCGTTGTTCTCCCCAAATACCTGCTAAACTCTCAGAGAGAGAGGGGGGGGGGGAATTTGACCGTCAATATTTCAATACGCTGAAAAAGAGAATTAGGAATAAGTACAATTATCATTGAATGTACCAGGTTCTATTATAAGGGCATGGAAGATGGTCTTGTGGTTAAGATACTAGTTTGTGACCCAAAAACTTGAGGTTTAATGCCTGGATTTTACCACAGCTACCATGGCTGACCTTTGGAAATTAACTTACTTATACTCAGTCTCTATCTATAAATTGGGACTAAAAATGTTTTCTTTGTTTGTCTGATCCATTTTGACTCTAAATGTTTCACAGCTTCTATTTTACTGTGTTTGTATGGTACTTAGCAAAATGGAATCCTCATTTATGCAATACTATAATACATAAGAACATAAGAATGGCCCTACTGGGTCAGACCAAAGGTCCATCTAGCCCAGTATCCTGTCTTCCGACAATGGCCAGTGCTAGGTGCCCCAGAGGGAATGAATAGAACAGGTAAACATAAAGTGATCCATCCCCTGTCGCTCATTCCCAGCTCCTGGCAAACAGAGTCTAGGGACACCATTCCTGCCTATCCTGGCTAATAGCCATTGATAGACCTATCCTCCATGAATTTATCTAGTTCTTTTTTAAACCCTGTTATGGTCATGGCCTTCACAACATCCTCTGACAAAGAGTTCCACAGGTTGACTGTGCGTTGTGTGAAGAAATACTTCCTTTTATTTGTTTTAAACCTGCTGCCTATTAATTTCATTTGGTGACCCTAGTTCTTGTGTTATGAGAAGTAGTAAACAACACTTCCTTATCTACTTTCTCTATACCAGTCATGATTTTATAGACCTCAATCATATCTCCCCTTAGCTGTCTCTTTTCCAAGCTGAAAAGTTCCAGTCTTATTAATCTCTCCTCATATGGAAGCTGTTCCATACCCTTAATCATTTTTGTTGCCCTTTTCTGAATCTTTTCCAATTAGAATATATCTTTTTTGAGATGGTGAGACCACACCTGCATTCATTATTCAATATATGGGTGTACTATGGATTTATATAGAGGTAATATGATATTTTCTGTCTTGTTACCTATTCCTTTCATAATGATGCCCAAAATTGTGTTCGCTTTTTTGACTGCCGCTGCACATTGAGTGGATGTTTCCAGAGAACTATCCACAATGACTCCAAGATCTTTCTAATCTAATTTAGACCCCATCATTGTATGTGCTTAATTCAGATTATGCTTTCCAATGTGTTTTACTTTGCATTTATCAACATTAAATTTCATATTCCCTTTTGTTGCCCAGTCACCCAGTTTTGAGAGCTCCTTTTGTAGCTCTTCACAGTCTGCCTTGGTCTTAACTATCTTTAGTAATTTTGTATCATCTGCAAATTTTGCCACCTCACTGTTTACCCCTTTTTCCAGATCATTTATTAATCTATTGAATAGGACTGGTCCCAGAAGATACCCCTGGAGGACACGACTATTTACCTCTCTCCATTCTGAAAACTGACCATTTATACCTATCCTGTGTCTCCTATCTTTTAACCAGTTACCAATCCATAAGAGCATCTTCCCTCTTATCCCGTGGCAGTTTATTTTGCGTAAGAGCCTTTAGTGAGGGACCTTGTCAAAGGCTTTCTGAAAATCGATTTCCCATTACTAAAACCATGTTGACTCTTCCTCAACAAATTATGTTCATCTATATGTCTGACAATATTCTTCTTTATTATAATTTCAACCAGTTTGCTGGTACTGAAGTCAGGCTTCCAGGCCTGTAATTGCTGGGATCACCTCTGGAGCCCTTTATAAAAATTGGCATCACATTAGCTATCCTCCAGTCATCTGGTACAGAAGTTGATTTAAATGATAGGTTATAGACTACAGTTGGTAGTTCTGCAATTTCACATTTGAATTCCTTCAGAACTCTTGGGTGAATACCGTCGGGTCCTGATGATTTATTGCTGTTTAATTTATCAATTTATTCCAAAACCTCCTCTAATGATACCTCAATGTGGGACAGTTCCTCAGATCTGTCACCTAAAAAGAATGGCTCAGGTTTGGGAATCTCCCTCACATCCTCAGCCATGAAGACCGATGCAAATAATTCATTTAGTTTCTCTGCAGTGGCCTTATCGTCCTTGAGTGCTCCTTTAGCACCTCGATCATCCAGTCACCCCAATGGTTGTTTAGCAGGCTTCCTGCTTCTGATGTACTTACAAAAAAATTGCTATTACTTTTTGAGTCTTTGGCTAACTCAGGGGTCGGCAATCTCTGGCACGCGGCTCGCCAGGGTAAGCACCCTGGCGGGCCGGGCCAGCTTGTTTACCTGCCGCATTGGCAGTTTCAGCCGACCTCGGCTCCCACTGGCCACAGTTTGCTGTCCCAGGCCAATGCAGGTTGCGGGAAGCGGCATGGGCGAGGGATGCGCAGGCTGTGGCTTCCTGCCACCCCTATTGGCATAGGACCGCGAACCGTGGCCAGTGGGAGCTGCGATCGGCCAAACCTGCCGATGCAGCAGGTAAACAAACTGGCCCAGCCCGCCAGGGTGCTTACCCTGGCGAGCCACGTGCCAGAGGTTGCCGACCCCTGGGCTAACTGTTCCTCAAATTCTTTTTTGGACTTCCTAATTGTGTTTTTACACTTCATATGCCAGTGTTTATGCTGTGTAAAAATACACATAATAATGAGACACTGAAGTCAGTGTAGTTATTCTGGTTTTACTCCAGTGTAAATGAAGCAGAGCCTGGCCCTTTGCTCTTTTCATGGTGTTTTTTAGTGAGAAATTTTAAATTAATACTCAATAATTTGCTTTAGTATGTTTACTCAGTGTATTTAGTCAGCTTCAGAAATATTTTGGTTACAATTTATTTTAAGTGTCCTGTCATGATGAATTCATTTTGCATTCATTGCAAAAGCACTGATCTGACGGATATAATTTTATAATCATGTTGCTCCCATGTGTCTCTCTTTAGATGTTCTGCTTTAATCAAACATTAATTAAGACTTAGTAGACACTATGTTTTTTGATAATATACTATTTTGGACTCCAGATATCATGGACCAAAATCATCCTTGGGCCAACTTTAACCAGACTCATGATTTTGGTGGCGTTATACCACACATAAATTTGGCCCTTACTGTTATCATCATTTATATTACAGTAGCATGTAGAGACCAAACTGAGATTGGGGCCTGTCATGGGATGTTCTATTCACTGCTGAAGCGCCTCCTTCTGGCTGAATCTAGGGATTAACACTCACAGGGCCCCATTGTGCTGGGCTTTATCCAAACATACAGTAAAAAGCAATTCTTGCCCCCACCAAGTTTACAGGTTAAATAGGCAAAACAGACAAATTATGCGAGGGGAAAAAGAGGTGAAGCAACTTACCCAAGCTGTCATAAATAAACAGATAGTTAAGGGTTAAGGTCTCTTTTACCTGTAAAGGGTTAACATGCAGTACCTGATGACCACCTGACCAGAGGACCAATCAGAGACGAGATAATTTCAAATCTCTGTGGAGGGAAGCCTTTGTCTGTGTTTTGTTTGCTCAGAGCTCCCTTTGGATCTAAGAGAGGCCAGTCATGTCTCCAAGTTCTCCTGGAGTAGTTTCTACTATTTAATAGTGAGTATTAATTAGAAAGGCGGATTAGTCTTTTGAGTTGCTTTCTATATTTGCAATTGTGTGTTTGCTGGAGAAATTCTTTATTTCTATTGCTGATATTGCTTTTACTGAGAAAGGGGGAGGGGGAATTCTCTCCAGAGATTGATAAGTTTAGACCCTGTATTTTTGCATCCTGGTAATACAGAGAGAGTGTACTTTTTTTTCTTTCTTTAATAAAATCTTTTCTTTTTAAAACTTGGTTAATTCCTTCTCTTGTGGAGATTCAAGGGAAGGGGAGGGGGGGAAGAGTGAGTTCCTCCTAAGGGTGATTCACAAAGTTGAATCGGTGTGTCTCTCTCCAGAGTGGCTAGGAGAGAGGGAGGGGGGAAGTGGGCTGCTTCCCTGTGTGTAGATTCAAGGAGTTTGAATCAAGGTATCTCTCTCTCCGGAGCAGGCTGGAGAGAGGGAAGGAGGAACTGGCTGTTTCTCTCTCTCTGGTGAGATTCAAGGGGTTTGAATCTGGGTTCCCCAGGGGAAGCTTGGGGGACAGGCAGTGTGTCAGACACTTTAACCTGACTGGTGGCAGCGAGAACCAGACCTAAACTAGGATTTTAGTTTAGAGAAGTCAATGCAGGTCCCCACATTGGAACCCAACAGCTCCAAGTGGGAACGAGACCTATGACACAAGCTTATACAGCTGGTCAGTAGTAAAGCCAGGAACATCTTAAACCATGGATGCTGCCACTTTGATAGCTAGCCCCATGCACCTTAACTCTGACCTGCATATATAAATGCCTGAAATATACCATCACTGCAAGCCTTCATTTATACTTCAATGTTGTCTCTGTCTAGAAATGATAATTAAGTACCTCTCTAGTGGCAGAGATGGTAAAATATCGTTGATTTAGTTGATGAGATATACACTCTCTTCAGACATGGAAACAATATCCTATGGTCTGCATTCAAGAGAACATTAATATTCTGCTGGCGGGTAATTTGTGGCAACCTGGTACAGCTCTAATTTAAGTCAACCAGTCAATTAAGCATTTATTCTATCAATCAGCTGTACAAAGATAGCAAGATCATCTATAAACTTTATAGAAATAAAACTAATAAAATTAAAAAAAAATATTAAGATAAGGCAATATTAATCATATCTTCTGCACTTAAGGTCAGATGCAAAGCACACAGCTCCACCCTATCCTAGTCTCAACCAGACTCATGTCCCCTTCCAGAAAAGGTTGAACCACAGAGCTAGCCAATTCAGCAAATCTAAGCCTCTGATCCCTGACTGAGGCCCTGAGCCAGGAATGCACTTTTCGTAGCTTCGTAGATTATAAAGCCAG